>NC_088327.1:31535000-31835000 GCF_036884655.1 Musa acuminata AAA Group
TATTGTCAGACTGCGATTCTGTAGTCCTAGTGGTGTATCTGGTCCTTAGACTTGAGACACCAAGGATGTCCTGTATGAGTGCTCCACTCTTTGATACCAGACTTATAGGTTTGGTTGTCCCAAATCTAGTACAGTTGGTCATTGGGAGTGGTAGTCGACCTTACGAGGGCTATTGATTGTTGATAAAGGATCATCCACTCTCGGCGTCATGAGAGGAATATCCCATGTGTTCTTGTCACGCCCCTCAATTATATCCATGATTTTTAAAATTTTCGTCACAGACCAATCCAGGATCCAAACTAACGTTTGAGGACACTGAAAAACATTCAATCAAATTCACATCCATAAAACCTGTGCATTTTAAAATCATATATCACATCACTCGATAATTCACATTTATGGCAATCCAAGCCAACTTGACAAACATGAACAACATTTATAAATCCGCAAGCTAAATAAATTATACAATCAGAACTCCAACTATTCACCACAAGTTCATATCGTCATAAATTAGACTTAACATTCCGAAATTCCAAATAAGAGAGATCTTCTAACACTTTTACACAGTATATCCATTTCGATCATCAGAACAATTCATTACATACAAAATATGCTTATACAACAATAGCATAACAACCGACAAGACTTGCCCATAATTCTGAATAGCTATCCACTGCCTCAGCCCAAATCAAACATCTCGAAGAGTGACAAGCTGACCTGAAAGATTTATATAACAACGGAGTGAGCCAAAAACGGCTCAGCAAGTGACAAAACATATTCAGAACAAAAGGAACGGTTTCAAACGAGTAAGGTATCATAATGTAAGGCAGAATATAAGAATTCTCAAGGATACCATCTCATTAGATACAAAATCATATGTATCATGTCATTCAAAACATATTTGATTCATAACAAATGGAGCATAGAGTAATTGGAGCATATCAATGGCAGATAGGACATTTCAGAACATATCAGTTCATAGCAAATGGAGCACAGAGTAATTGGAGCATATCAATGGCAGATAGGACATTTCAGAACATATCAGTTCATAGCAAATGGAGCACAGAGTAATTGGAGCATATCAATGGTAGATAGGACATTTCAGAACATATCAGTTCATAGCAAATGGAGCACAGAGTAATTGGAGCATATCAATGGCGTATGAAATGTTCCGGAGCATATCAACGACATATGGAACATTTCGAAACATATTAACAATGGAGGAAACATTTCAAAGCATATCAATAACAAATACCGTACAGAAGCTCAAACGTCGTCTTTGACGTTGCAAACATATCAATCTTATCAAAAGCATGTACAGAAACACATAACCAAAGCTCTGGATATCATATCAAACATACAGAAGGTGTAGTGGGATCTCAGTCAGAATGTGATTCATCCATTTCTGAATGACCACCTGACAAAAGTCTCCCACGTCTGGGAGCTCCATCCACCCACGTCTAGGTGAAGTCAGAGGGGGCCGGCAGAGCATCGCAGGCTCTAAGCACATACCCTTTACCATTTCTGGCAAAGGTCCAGAATATCCCACAGAGCGGGACCCCACAGAGCGGGCAATAAGCGCATACCCTTTACCATTTCTGGCAAAGGTCCAAACAATCCCACACACCAGAATAAAAGAGGGCAGTTTTAACAATAAGTAGCATATATCGGAAGCACACGCGGAACAACAAACGTACATGTGCCTTTACGAGTCAAATACGATGCAAGCAACAATCTCTCACAAATGTATCCAGATTTGGAATGAAATAAAAGCAAGAGTATACACGGATTCCAAACAATCATATATAACTCAATTCAAATAAGAAGGTTAGATGAATTCGATATCCAAAGGAATGAAACTAGAATAGGCACACATCGAAAGCAAATGCGGAACAATGGGTTATACATGTGCCTATAGGAGTCAATACGATATAGTTTAAACGTTACACAATAGTTTTCAAGAATGCAAATAATTTTAAGGATAAGAGCATACAAGAATTCAAAGCAGTAATATAAAGCTCAATTGAATAAGAAGGCTAAAGGATATCAATTTCCAAAGGAATGAAACCAGAATATGAGAAATCGACCAAAGCTCGATTTCTGGCAGAATACAAGAGGCACATTGAACAAATGATTCAAACTATCAATCGTGCTCCAATTTACTCAAAAATAATCATTGGATAATACTTTCAGATAAGATAGGCTTCATATGAATTGAACTGTCCAACAGAGAGAGTTACAAATAATTTGGTAAACAAGGGTCGTAGAACAAAATCTCTGTTTGGCAGAATTCATAATGTCAGATTCAACAGATAACTGGGCAGGTGTTTGGATTCCAAATCTTTCAATCCATATATCAAAAGAAAGATCTACGAGTCTAGTTTCCAATGGAATCAGTTTTGAACAAATCAGAGTTTCCAACAAAGACTTATAGGCAGCTCGGTATCAAAAGGTCAGAATCTCAGAAGTTGCACAGATTCGAATCGTTACGTCTAAACAGGAGATATATCAAATGCAAGGTTAGAACAATTCAAAGTTCCTCATATTCAAAGCAAATGTAGAGATAAAATTGCAGTGAGGAAAGATCAGGATACTTGCAATAGGAAAGATTAGTACAATTATAGGAGGAACGAATCGGGAACTTGCAATAAGAAATATCAGAGCAATTATAGGAGAAACGATCAGGGAACTTGCCTTTCAAATATTTTGATCTGAATATCCAAGGAAGGTGTCAGTCCAATCCTTCTACTTTTCCTCCATGTCCTCTCTCTCTGTTTCGTTTTGTTCTCCCATTTTCTTCCTTTCTTCGCAACTACACCACGTGTCGAACATCGAAGCACAGTCACCTGCTCTTACTCTCATTCCTTCTTTTTCTTTCCCAAACGCAGCTGCCACAGCCGCCGCAGCTGCCACAGCCGCCGCTGCTGCCGCTGCCACAATCGCCGCCCCTTCCACCGCACTACCTTCCTTCCTCCCTTCTCTCGCAGACATAACTGCTGCATACGCAGTCGCTGCCACTGCGGCCGCAATCCCGTCCGCAGCCCCTTTTTCCCCCTTTCCTTTCTTTTCTTTCCCAGCTGCAACTGGCGTAGTCGCAGTCGCAACCATGGCCGCAGCCACCACAACCGCAGCCTCTTCTTTCTCCCCTGCTCTATTTCCTCTCCTTCTCTTCCAGCTGCAGCTGCCACTACCACAGCTGCCTCCCCTTTTCCTCTTCCTCTCTTCTTCCCTTTTCCTTTCTCTTCTTCTTCCTTTCCTTCTCTTCTTTCCTAGCTGCACTGCTGCAATCGCAGCCTCATCCACAGCCACAACCTCTTCTTCCTCCCCTGCTCATCTTCCTCTCCTTCTTCTCTTCCAACTGCAGCTGCCATCGCCGCAGCTGCAGCCCCTTCTTTCCCTTCTCTTCTTCCTCTCCTTCCCTTCTTCCTTTCTCTTCCTCTTTCTCTTTCCCTGCCACAACTGCAACTTCCACAGCCGCAGCCGCAGCTGCTTCTTTCCTTTCTCCTCTTCCTCTCTTCTTCCCTTTTCCTTTCTCTTCTTCTTCCTTTCCTTCTCTTCTTTCCCAGCTGCACTGCTGCAGTCGCAGCCTCAGCCACGGCCACAACCTCTTCTTCCTCCCCTGCTCATCTTCCTCTCCTTCTTCTCTTCCAACTGCAGCTGCCATCGCCGCAGCCGCAGCCCCTTCTTTCCCTTCTCTTCTTCCTCTCCTTCCCTTCTTCCTTTCTCTTCCTCTTTCCCTGCCATAACTGCAGCTGCCACAGCCGCAGCCGCAGCTACTTCTTTCCCTTCTCATCTTCCTTCTCCTTCCTTTCTTCTTCTTCTCTTCTTCTCCTTCCTCCCCTTCTTCTTCCCGGCGTCACACACACCCTCTCCTCTGTTTCCTCTACAGGGAACAGAGGTATCACAACCTCTTCTCCTGCTTCCTCTTCTTCTTCTCTTCCTCTTCTTCTTCTTCTGCTCTTCTCCTACCCGACACCCCACACGTCTCCTCTGTTTCCACTTGCAGGAAACAGAGGTGTTGCAGCCCTAGCTGCTGCCACCTCTCGCTCCTCTCCGTCTTCTCTCTCTTTTCCCTCTTCTTCTCCTTCTCTTCTTCTCCTCTTCCCTTTTCCTCCCCAAGGCCACACATCTCCTCGCTGCAGCCTTGCCGCAGCTATCTTCTTCTTCTTCTTCTTCTTCTTCTTCTTCTTCCCTTTTCATCCTCAACGCCCCACACATCCTCTCCTCTGTTTCCACCTGCGGGAAACAGAGGTGCTGCAGCCCTAGCTGCTGCAGCTGCCTCTCTTTCTCCTCTCCATCTTCTCTCTCTTCTACTTCTTCTTTTCTTCTCTTCTCCCTCTTCTTCCTTTTCTTCCTCTCTTCTTTTCCCTCTTCTTCTCTTCTCCCTCTACTTCTCTTCTTCTTCTCCCCACGCCCCACCGCTTCTCTCTGTTTCTCGAAGAAACAGAGAGAGCGTGGGAGGCGGTGGGATAAAACCGAAATTTTCGATTTTCTTTATTTTCTTCTTTTTACAACTTAACAGTTTAGTCCTTGAAATTTTTATATTTACATATAGGTCCCCCGATTTATAAATAAATCTTTATTAATAATTTTCAAAAGCGAGGGATATTACAGTTCTTGCTCAGACAAATCCCTGGCAAGGGTCATTCGGGTTGAGAGAGAAATAGTTCTCCGGGAGAATCCGATTAGAGTGGGACTTGAGTAGAAACCATATGGGTCTGACAGCACCATGCTCGATATACGGTCTTTGGGATATTAGATGGATGAGAGACTATAGGTACACGGTAACTGAGGACAGACAAGTCCAATAGATTGGATTCCCCTATATCGTCTGGGGACTACGTCGTAGTGGCCTAGTACGTCTGTAGTCGATGAGTCGAGTGAATTATTACAGAGATAATAATTCACTAAGTTAGAAGGAGTTCTGACAGGTATGACTCACGGCTAACTCGATATTGGGCTTAGAGGGTCACACACATATGGTAGGTATTGCGATGAGTAGAGGTTCGTATATAAGATATCCGACGGAGCCCTTGTCTTATTGGATGCAGATTTTGCGCATCAATCTTTGCACGATGACGAACATCTCTTTGCGAATCGAGGATTTTATTTTCTTATTCTTCCGGCTGCGCATGTGATGTTGCCCCAAATATTTTCCAACAGTATCAGAGTCAGGTTGTTTGTGCCATAGAAATGAAGAAACTTTTGATGTCAACGCAAAAATCAGAAAGAGCAGCAACAGTTGCTGCCCTCGATCTGCGTGCGTATAGTGCGGCCGCAAGTAGGCAGCACAGCCGCAAGCTCAAGCAAGCAGCCGGCCGGCGGCCTGCTTGCAGCAGGCTTGCGGCCGGCGCGGCTGGCAGCCCACGGGCAGAGGCGCCTGCGGTCGCTTCTCCCGCGGGGTGAGGCGCCGCAGGGCAGCGGCGCCTGTCGCCGCTGCTCCCGCGGGCGAAACCCCCCGCAGGGGTGGCCGCCCGGGGGTACAGCACCGCCTGCGGGCGTTGCCCCGCGGGCAGAACCGCCCGCAGAGGCGGCGGTGCCCGTAGAGGCGGCGGTGCCCGCAAGGGCAGCACCGTCTGCGGGCGCTGCCCCGCGGGCAGAACCGCCCGCGGAGGTGGCGGCGCCCGCGGGGGCGCCAACCTACAGGGGCAGCGCCGCCAGCGGGCGTGCCACCCGTAGGCGAGGGCAGCGCCCCGCCCTCCGCCGCACAGCATGCCGCCGGCAGGGTGATGGCGGCGGCGGCGGCAGCAGCAGCAGCAAAGAGGGAGAGGGGCTTAGGGTTTTTTGGGGCAAAAGGATAGTTTTGCCCTTGTGAATTGAGAAATTCCAATTTCTATCTTTTGTCTAAATTACAAAAATACTTCTATGATTCAAAAATTCCTTATATGTCCCTGATTTCATAAAATACTAATTAATTAAAAAGTTTAGTTGATTATTATTTTTATTATTATCTAGTAGTCGTACATGATGATGATTATTTATACATGTGATGTATGATGTGTGGACGGATGATCATGGACCGTGTGATGTGTGTACTTGTGATTATTATTATTGGAGTACACGAGCCTTTATTATATTTCTCGTTTATTGTCGGGCTTGCGTGCCTATGATTAAGTTGTAATTACATGAGGAAGCATCGCGGGAGCGTAGATGCGATAGCGGGACCCACGAGACAAACGATCGCGATGCATGAAGATGCATCGAGATGTTGACGGAACCGACGAGGACGAGATGGACGATCACAGGGCATGGAGATATACCGTTGCACACATAGATCTTGATGTGAGTGATTAAGCCTACTGGCTCGGGCTTAATCACATTAGGTTGTGGTCCATGATCATCTGGTGTGATTGCTTATACATATACTAGATATGTATATATATTTGCATGCGATGTAGATATATATTAAATATGTATATGTGTGACATGTCATATTAAGAGACCAAATCATAGAAACATCTCTCTCGATAATATTAAGTCGGTAAACGTGAGGTAATAGATTGACCCATGTGGCCTTCCATCGCTATAAGTAGGAACCAATTCCCGGTGTAGGTTGAGTTGGTTGAGTCCCTCGAGACTCACCTATATCGTGATTCACTATCTTGCTTACGATATAGAGATGTCACCGATGACCTGAGGACATGGTATGCTTGGTCGAGTCCCTCGAGGGTATATCATCAAATCAGACTCATCTTGTAACGAAGGTGTTGACTTAACCGAGCATCATGGTTAGTCGAGTCCCTCGAGACCATGGTGATTCAGAGGCTGAATAGGACGGGAATAACAATGAGTTGTGATCGGCAAGAGTTGCCTACCTTTTAGGCTTAGTGTGATTGGTCGAGTCCCTCGAGGTGAGACTAAGACGCTGATTGGATCCTGATCCCCACTAGAAGTCTGCCGGAGACTTCCGTTTCATGTGTTGAGGGTGTCGCGTGACTCGTTAGTAAAATAGTGGGAGCATATTAAGATAGAAGTCTATATCTTAATAGTTTATTTCTTGTAAAATCTGTATGTTATTCATTTCTGCTGTATCTTTATTTTCAGAAAATGTCACTTTCAAATCCCTTACATAGCATATTTGATGTCAATCGCCTCACTGGTCCAAATTATACGGATTGGCTCCGTAACTTGAGAATTATTTTCATGACGGAGAAAATCGTGTACGTCCTTGATACAGTGATGCCTACGCTCGAAGAAGGGGCAAGTAAGGATGAGATCGCTCGCTACGTGAAGTACATTGATGACTCCACTCTTGCTCAGTGCTATATGTTGGGCTCTATGACTCCTAAGTTACAGAGATAACATAAAAAGATGGATGCTAAATCCATTCTCCTACATGTCCGTAAATTGTTTGAGGAACAGGGAAGGATTTAGCGATATGAGATATCGCGCTAAGATGACTGAGGGGACACCGGTTCAGAACCATGTCCTAAAGATGATTGAGTGGATAGAGAAACTCACAGGTCTAGGAATAGTCCTAGAGGATAACTTGTGTGTGGACATTGTGCTTCAGTCCCTACCAGATTTCTTTTCACAGTTCATAATGAATTTTAATATAAACAAGCTTGAGGTGACTCTCCCAAAGCTCCTCAATATATTGAGGGAGGCAGAGAGTACTATTAAGAAAGAGAAGCTAGTTCTCTACACTGGTGAGACTAGAAAGAAAATGAAAGCAGAAAGGTCCCTTAAGAGGGGAAAGGGCAAGGGCAGACCAGGTAAAGCAAAGGTTGCTAAGAAAGACCCAGCAAAGGACAAAGGCCAATGCTTCCACTGCAGCAAAGATGGGCACTAGAAAAAGAACCGCAAAGAGTACCTTACAGAGAGGGTGAAATAAAAGCTTGGAGAAGCTTCAGGTACATTCATGATCAATCTCCAATTGTCAGATTTTTGTGATAGTGCATTGGTATTGGATACCAGTATTGCTTATCACATCTATAATTTATTGTAAATTCTAGCAAAGCCGAGGGGAGATTGGTGAGAGGAATATTGCATAAAGGTTTGTTTATGCTAGACACTACTCTACATCTACATATCATGAATGTAAGTGTGTCCAAGAGGAAACGAGATGAGATGAACAGTGCATACCTATGGCATTGTAGGCTAGGTCACATCCATGAAAGAAGGATTCAAAAGTTTCTAAATGATGGATATCTAGATCTATTCGACTATGTGTCATATGCAACTTGCGAGCCTTGCCTTCGTGGAAAACTGACCAACTCTCCATTTAGTGGAACTGGAGAGAGAGCCACTGAGCTGTTGGAAATCATATATAGTGATGTATATGGACCCATGTCAACTCATGTCATTGGTGGTTACTCCCACTTCATTACCTTTACTAATGATTTTTCAAGATATGGATATGTGTACTTAATGAAGTATAAGTCCGGGCCCTTTAAGAAATTCAGAGAGTATAAGAATAAGGTGGAGAACCAGATTGGAAAGAGTATCAAAACTCTTCGATCAGATCGAGGAGGTGAGTACTTAAGTACAGAGTTTACTCAGTTCCTCAAGGACCATGGGATATTATCCCAATGGACACCTCCTTATACACCTCAGCTCAATGGTGTCTCTGGAAGGAGGAATCGTACGCTGTTAGATATGGTACGGTCCATGATGAGTTTCGCTAACCTACCCATCTTATTCTAGGGATATGCCCTAGAGACCGCAGCTTACCTTCTGAACAGAGTTCCAACTAAGTCGGTAGTGTCTACACTATATGAGATATTGAAAGGGAAGAAGCCTGATCTTAAGGTTGTTAAGATTTGGAGCTGCCTTGCCCACGTTAAAAGACATAACCCCGATAAGTTAGAATCAAGGACAGAACGATGCAAATTTGTGGGATACCCCAAGGAAACTTGTGGGTATTATTTCTATCATCTCGAGGACCAAAGGGTCTTTGTAACTAAGAGAGTAGTGTTCCTTAAGAAGGAACACATTCTTGGCGGAGATAGTGGAAGAATGATAGAGTTGAGCGAGGTTGGAGAACTAAGCTTAAGCACCACTCTACAGCCCGAGTCTGTTCAGGTACCTAATACACAAGTTTCAACTTTACGTAGGTTTGGCAGAATATCTCATCCTCCTGAGAGATATGTAGGACATATTAGAGGAGAGGATGTTGAGGACATTGATCCTCAAACCTACGAGGAGGCTCTTATGAGTATAGACTCCGGAAAGTAGCAAGAAGCCATGAATTCTGAGATGGATTCTATGTACTCTAACAAGGTTTGGAACCTAGTTGATACGCCCGAAGGTATTGTACCCGTCGGTTGTAAGTAGATTTTTAAGAAAAAGATCAGAATAGATGGAAAGGTAGACCTATAAAGCAAGGCTAGTGGCTAAGAGGTATCGTCAAAAGCAGGGTGTTGACTATGACGAAACCTTCTCACCCGTAGCAATGCTAAAATCTATCAGAATTCTATTGGCTATTGCAGCACACTATGATTATGAGATCTGGCAGATGGATGTGAAAACCATATTCCTCAATGGGAACCTCGAGGAGGTGTATATGATGTAACCTGAGGGATTCGTGTTTAAGAACTGCTTAGATAAGGTATGTAGGTTGCTTAGATCCATTTATGGACTAAAGCAAGCTTCCCGAAGTTGGAACATAAGATTTGCTGAGGCAATAAGATCTTATGACTTCGTTAAGAACAAAGATGAACCTTGTGTGTACAAGAAGGTAAGTGGGAGCGCTATTACCTTTTTAGTGTTATATGTGGATGACATCCTGATCATCGGGAATGACGTAGGAATACTATCTACAATAAAGGCTTGGTTATCTAGACACTTCTCCATGAAGGACTTAGGGGAAGCATCCTATATCTTAGGGATTAGAATCTATAGAGATAGAACCAAGAGGATGCTTGGCTTGTCCCAATCCAGGTACATAGAAACTATTGTCAAAAGGTTTGGCATGGAAAATTCCAAGAGAGGTCTCATACCGATGAGACATGGGATATCGCTTTCTACGAGTATATCCCCAAAGACTCCAGAAGAAAGGGCGAACATGGATATGATACCTTATGCCGCAGCAATAGGGTCTATCATGTATCCTATGCTATATACTAGGTCCGATATAGCGCATGCTCTGAGTGTCACGAGCAGGTATCAAGCGGATCCAGGCTTGGAGCACTAGAAAGCAGTAAAGTGTATCCTTAAGTACTTGAGAAGGACTAAGAATCTTTTACTAGTATATGGAGGTAGTAGCCTTAAGGTTAAAGGCTACACAGACTCAAGTTTTCGGTCTGATGTCGATGATAACAAGTCGAATTCGGGGTATGTGTACACCTTGAATGGAGAAGCAATATGCTGGAAGAGTTCCAAGTAAGATACTACTGTTGACTCGACCACAGAGACGGAGTACATTGCTGCATCACATGCAACAAAGGAGGGAGTCTGGGTGAAGAAGTTCATCATAGATTTGGGAGTCGTGCCGGGTAGCGAGAAGTCGACTTCCTTATATTGCGACAAATATAGGGCGATTACTCAAATAAGGGAACCTGAGTCTCATCAGAAGTGTTCTGAGGAGGTTCCAGCTTATCAAAGAGATCGTAACCCGAGGAGATGTAGTAGTGGAAAAAGTTTCATCCGAAGATAACATTGTAGATCCACTAACAAAGCCGTTATCTCATATTGTCTTTGAGCATCACAGGGGTCTGATGGAGATCAGACACATATGTGATTAGCTTTAGGTCAAGTGGGAGATTGCTAGTCATAGGTGCCCAACAAGTCAATCACGTGAGTGATGACACGTGTGACTTGATACAGAATCTTTTTGCTTATTATATTTTGACATATATCATTTTATAACTATTGCATATATGCATATATATATTATGATGTCCTTGAATTTGTGCAATGGGAATCGGATCGTGATGAGATCACGATAATGAGTTCGATTCACCTTTAAACACATATCATAAATAATCCCGTTCATAGGTTACTCGAGAGGGACATCATGATAACCGGACAGACTGGTGTGCTGTATACTCGTCCATATGATGGATGCAGCTGGTCTCATAGCTGCTCGTGTAGGGACACTAAGGATATAGTACAGGTACTCATTGGAGAATGAGTTCACTGATTGATTCGCTTACGAAATGTTGGATGGTTGATGATGCTTTATTGTCAGACAGCGATTTCGTAGTCCTAGTGGTGTATCTGGTCCTTAGACTTGAGATACCAAGGATGTCCTGTATGAGTGCTCCACTCTTTGATGTCATACTTATAGGTTTAGCTGTCCCAGATCTAGTACAGCTAGTCATTGGGAGTGGTAGTCGACCTTACGAGGGCTATTGAGTGTCGATAGAGGATCATCCACTCTCGGCGTCATGAGATGAATATCCCATGTGTTCTTGCTTAAACAAATCCGTGGTCAAGGTCATTCGGGTTGAGAGAGAAAGAGTTCTCCGGGAGAATCTGATTAGAGCGAGACTCGAGTAGAAACCGTATGGGTTTGATAGCACCATGCTCGATATACGATCTCTAGGATATTAGATAGATGAGGGACTATAGGTACACGGTAACTGAGGACAGACAGGTCCAATGGATTGGATTCCCCTGTATCGTCTAGGGACTACGGCGTAGTGGCCTAGTACATCCATAGTCGATGAGTCGAGTGAATTATTACATAGATAATAATTCACTAAGTTAGAAGGAGTTCTGACAGGTATGACTCATGGCCAGCTCGATATTGGGCCTAGAGGGTCACACACATATGGTAGGCATTGCGATGAGTAGAGGTTCAGATATGAGATATCCGACAGAGCCCTTGTCTTATTGGATGCAGATCTAATACCCACTAGGGGAGGATCCATTAGGGTTTGACAGGGAACCTCTATAAATAGGAGGGATTCAGAGCCTCATAGGCTAGAGTCTTTGCTTGCCTCTTCTCTTCTCCTTCCCCTCTCCACCTCAGAGCAGGCCTGGAGTTTTGAGGAGCGTTGTCGCAGCCCTGTTGTGTGGATCACTGCTAGAGAGGAGGACGCTTGACCTCCTTCACCCTCTCCTAAAGATCTGTAAGGAAACAGGGATATATGATCTCCCTAGATAACACAATCTACTCTATACGTAGTTTTTCAATTTCGCGGATTTTGCGCACCAATCTTCGCACGACGACGAACATCTCTTTGGGAATCGGGGATTTTGTTTTCTTGTTCTTCCGCTGCGGATGTGATGTCACCCCAAAGATTTCCTAACATTGTCAATGCCGGTGGAGAAGAGGAAGAAACAACGGTGATGGCATGGGGAGTTGCCTTGTTTCGGTCACTGCGATGAGGGAAGGTTGCTGCCGAGGTCGAGAGGCAACAATGGTGGCATGGCTAGGAGTAAGGTCGTCGAGGGCTGAGAGTAACGAAGGGTCATTGAGGCTAGGAGTGATGAGGAGGGTGGTCCACTGGCTAGGAAACAACGATGGCGACCCTTTCTCACATGAGCAAGATGGGGTGTGGTTACTTGGGCATGCTGCTGGCTTTAACTTTTTCTTTTTTGAGATGATGATGATTGTGACGATGAATGACATGAGAAATTATAGCAAGAATGCCGAGGATCACTACTCTGATACCAAATAATAAGCCCCCTATGGTTGGTTTTATCATAGAAGAGGAAGAAAATGGATGATCACTTCGAGGGGATCGGCCTCCTAGGGTTTGTCAAAAGACTGAAATAATATTTTATTGATGGTGAAAAAAATAGGTACATCCATATTTATAGAGTTATACCCTTGAGTCTATCAGGACTTGGACTTCTAATAAATAAATAAATATCAAATAAGCCCTTATCCGACTCTTACTGGACTAGACAAACTTAATGAAATATTATTCAAAGTTCAGAAAATAAAAGGGATCATAACAAAATGGTAGCCAACCTTACGAAGGTAATTGAGTGTCAATAAAGGATCATCAACTCTTAATCTCATAAGAGGAATATCTCATATATTTTTACTTAGGCAAATCCCTAGCTAAGGTCAATTAGATCATGATGAATCCGATATGCATGAGATTTAGATTAAGAGAGAAGGAATTCTTTGAGAGAATCTAATTAGAGTGAGACTCGGATAGATTTCGCATAGGCCTGATAGCACTATATTTGGTATACAATCTTTGGGATATTAGATGGATGATAGACTATAGATATATGATAACTTAGGACAAACATATCCAATTGATTAGATCCCTCTTATCGGGACTATGGTGTACTGGCCTAGTACGTTTATAGTCGATAAGTTAAGTGAATTATTATGAGGACAATAATTCACTAAGTTAGAATGAGTTCTGAGTTAGAAAGAGTTTTGATATGTGTAACTCACAGCCAGCTTGGTATTGGGCCTAGAGGGTCATACACATATGATGAATGAACAGAAGTGCTTAGATATGAGATATCAAATAAACCCTTATTTTAATGGATCTTTAGGAGAAATCTAGTAGAGCTTAGAGTAGTTATTGGATGAGGATCCAATATCCATTAAGTCAATGATTATTGGATGAGAATCCAATACCCACTAAGAAGGATCCATTAGGGTTAATCAAAGGAGGCTATCTATAAATAGGAGTTGAGACTAAAATGATCATAGGCTAGACCCCTATAGCTACCACCCTCCTTATCTTCTCCCCCTTTCTTTCTCCAACTCATTGCCCCCTCTAGTGTAAGAGGATAGCAAAAGGGATTGGTCCCTCCTTATTTGTAATTATGTGGTAGTGTACGATTGTGAGGAAAGAATGTATTGCACGAGGAGGTGTGTCGTTGTTACGTCCATCATGTGGATCACTACTAGAGAGGCGTTTGTAAGAGTTTCTTCATATGTGGACTAGAATCTATGATCTTAAGGGATATACGAGTTCCCCTATGTGAGAACGTCTCATATCCTTTATGCAGTTTTTGGTGTCTTGAGCTTTACGCTCTCGATCTTCACACGATGATCCAATAAAATTATTTTGAGAAACTAATTTTTATTTTTACTTTCCGTTATATATATATATATATATATATATATATATATATATATATATTCTTCAAAGTTTTTCAACATCCTCAAGGCAACCCAAATAATTCTAGATCCGATGGGACAAAGACCCACAAAGGTAACTAAGAAAATCGGGTTGCATGTTGTTGATAGGCCAAAACCAATTATTCCTAATTACTTTATGAAACTCTCTATGGTTGATCAAAAATTTAAAAAATAGAATTAATGTTTATGAGAAGGGTTTAAATTAATGTTTGTGAGAAGGGTTTAAACGAAGAATCCGAAACAAAAGAGGATAGTGGTTGGAGCAAGATCTTGTAAGATGACAAATGGAAGAATTTCCAATCAGGTTCAAGCAAGACACATTTGGAGAAGTGTGATCCAGCTGAACCAGACTTTTGCAGAACCTTATGTTTGATAAGGTGAACCTACTAGGTCCGTAAAATTTGATATCCTGAAAACCATTACTATCACAAAATCCCTAAAACAATGAACAGACGGAGTTACCAAGAAACTCCATTTGCCTCGCTTGTCACAAGCATCTAAAGTACTGTTGAAATCGCCAAAAATACACAATGGTACGTCATTAAAACCAAGAGAGGCAAGCGAGTTTAGAAACGAATTTGATAGATTACCGATTGTACTAATATAGACAACCGATAAAAGCCAAGGGGAAGAGTCACAGAATTGCTTAATAGCGTGAATACATTAAGAATGGTGTGAGATTACTCGGATGAAAAGAGAGTATAAATTAGTGGGATAACCATGATAAGAGGATAAGAAATTTAGAAAGAAAACCTTAGCTATTAAAGTTGGATTACTATATAAATATTTTATGTATTTGAACAGCTTAATGAGGAAGAGGTATAAAAAGTACTTTAGAGTTTTCTTGATAGATTTATGTAAGAATGTGTAAAAGGAGTCTTAGAGGGGTTTGAATTAACCCAATAAAAAAAATGTTAAACAATATAAATATACCTGATACAATTTTTTGGAGCTTATGTTTGTTGGTTCATTCTCTAAATTAAATCTTTTTCTCTGGACAGAAGTGATTCTATATTTGAAGATATCTTAGAATGATGCGTCTAGTTTCAATATATGTGATTTATGTTTAGCCTAGTGGACTCAAGTCAATAATTTTTGTAAGTAACTCCTTATTATTCCAAGTGGAAGTTTAGGGGTCAGAACCGAAATGTAACGTTCTGCAGACTTTGTCTAACAAAACTTGAAGTAAAGGAGTGTTTTGAGGCACAGACAATGGTAAGAATTATGTTTCCATTAGATGCTTGAACATTCAAATAGATTCATGAAACTTGAGTGGGAGACTAGTAAAGTTCTGCACGCATTTCATCTTGCAGAGGGCGTGATCTCGACAGTTCTCGATGGTCTGCACGGTCATGGCAGCACAAGACAAGATGTGAGTAGGCTAAAGGCTGATCTATGGTGATGACGGATCGGCCTTTGGTCATGAAGGCCAAAGGAAGAGATGAAAAAAGTACATGGAGATTGATTGCCGTTCTCTCAGTGGCAAAGGCTGTCGGTCTCACTTGATGGGCTACCTTTTGGTGACTTTGTTGATATCATCATCTGAAGGCTCAAACATCTTAAAACGATCGATCTGGTCATCCAAGAACAAGAAAGTCGAGTCTCCTGCTGTAAGCTCATTAAATGTGCCTCTTCTCGGAAGGTATTACCAGCGACGACGTATCATTGCCGTTCTAAGTTTCGACTCTTTCAACGTCCAACATTTACACTCGAACAAATGTGTTTTAATTCAATGCAGGTAGGAAGATCATCATGTTGATATATATGAATGCTTACAAACAACAACATATCTCATTATAATAGCTACTATATATATATATATATATATATATCCTGTAAATATGAATATTCTTTCAAAACTATGGATGGGTTATATTGGATATCATCATGTCATGTTGTTATTCGGATTCTACGAAGTCCATCGTAAATTATTATATTTTGGATGAGGAGACCTTTTCTTTTCCTACCTTTTCAGTTTTTAATATTTTTTTGGGTCAGATTTGATTTAATAAATTCTAAACCGATCCAAATAAATTTGAAACTGCATCAAAAATATTAGTCAGATAATTTAAGATACTATTGTAGGATGGAAAACTTGAGAAATAAGATTCAAACTGTAACATAAAATTATTAAAAGTTTATAAAATAACTTAAATTATATATCAACACATTTCAACATAAATTTTAGACAGTTTATTCTTAAACAATATTTTAATAATTTTTTAGTACAATATTCAGCATACAATATATGGAAATATTAAAACGAGCAAAAAAGTAACTAAAAAACTTTGAATATAATAGATACTATTTGACCATAGATGTTATTAAAAAAAATTAATTTTGATAATTAATTATCATAATTTTTTTTAAAAATAAAAAAATGGGTATTTTATTATCTTCACATCATATTCTAGTGATTCTGAGATGATTAGTATTATTATTTTAATTTTAAAAAATTTATAATAATTAATAATCGATTTCTAAAATAGAATATATGATCAATTTATTTTATAAAAAATCCAGAGTATTTTCGTTCAAATAGAAAACAAAGCATAAGCAAAAATAAATACGGGGATATCATTCGATAAAATATCAATAGTAATTTTTTTTTTTTGTGGATAAAATGCCTTAGAAACAAAGAATCTCGGTTGCAAAAGATGAAAGGAAAAGTGAGGAGGAATAACGTTTGAATTTTAGAAAGTAAAGACTCTGCGAAGAAAAAAAATGGAAACGAAAAAAAAAGTCAAAAAACCAGTGATTTCTTTTTTCGAAAATTCGCCCAAAAATTAACGCCCTTTGTCGAGAGCCCATCTCGTTTTAATTGGCATCGTACGCGAAATCGATTCCGAGAAGGGTGTATGCCGAAGAAATCATAACATACTCGGGAGTCCCTTCGCTTCTCTCCGCTCCCCGTTTCTCCTTCGCCAGCCGGAGATGTCTAAACTTGCGGGCGAAGGGGAGAGGGAATGGGAGGAAGTGGGAGGAATGGTGCCGGTGGGGAGGAGCTTGCAAGGGGAGAAGGTGATTCTGGTGCCCTACATGAGGGAGCACGTGCCCACGTACCACAGGTGGATGCAGGACCCCGCCCTCCTCGCCGCCACCGCCTCCGAGCCTCTCACCCTCCACCAGGAGTACCAGATGCACGGCTCCTGGACCCAGGATCCCCTCAGTAATCGACCCTAATTCCCCTTTTCCCCTTCTTTCTTTCCTCTTTGACGAATCACTTTGCTCTTGAGAACTGATCCTTGGGATCGATCGATGGTTTGTTGTTGTTGCAGAGCATACTTTTATATTGCTAGACAAGCAGCTGATCCAGGGTGGTTTTGTCCCTGGGGACCCCCACGTCGAAGGTTCTTCCTCTAGACCTGGCTTCTTTCTGTTCTCTTTCCATCTCAATCGCATCATTCATCGTAAATTGAGTAGTCTGTGCTTGTCGTGCCTGATGAAGCAATTTATGTTTTTGTCGCATTGAGTTGGTTTTGTGAATTTGGTTTCAGCTAGAAATACCTCAATTATAGGTGCCGCATTTGACGATCTAGTCTTTTGAGGAATTGGAGCAGTTCGCTTTTGGATAGATGTTTTTATAATATTATTTTTGTAGGATGTTATTAGTATTTATTTTTATTAAATGTATAATATGGTTATTTTAGTGAATTTTTTGTTGTTTTCACATAATTTATCATTTGTATTATTTTTGTAGTTTTTTTTTGTAAATGTTGATAATATAACTTTTGTAGTTATAATATTATTTTTGTATGATATTTTGGTGGTAAAAAGATCATTTTAGCAATGTAGTTTTAAAAACTCAAATTTTATTTTTGAATTTTATGGTGTGTAGCTATGTTAATGGTTCTATATTATTTCTCTATTGATTCTGAACACACACATTAGATTCTACTGATTTCTTTATCTTTATTGTATTATTCCTAGTTAATCCTAATTTTAATTTTGATCTTTCAGACCTCTATTGACGTGCATTTTTTGATATATATGCTGTGCATTTGCTGAGTGATCTCATAGTCTTATGCAACACAAATTGTTATTTCTAGATCTTGAGTCAGGCTTTATGTTTTCTCCCTGACCATTTAGCTTTGCTATGGAAATATGTATAAGTTTAACATGAGGAGAATGATGTTAACACTATAGTTTTAGTCTTTGACCAAACTTCCTTTTGTTTTCATCACCCTCTTTCGATTACTTAAACCTGGATTGATTCTTCTTTCTTATTCATATCTTTTTTCCATAGTCAGTACCACATCAGATGATTTTCCCCTTAGCTTTCAAATGAAAGAAACACATTATTTCCATTTTCCTGGTATCATTGAGCAACTGTCTCATCATGCTTCTCCACCTTGTTGACTGTTTAGTGTGTTCTTTTTAGATTTTCTTTCTAGTTTGCGACATGTTAGTTTACAAGGCATGGCTGCTTTTGCAACCATCTCTCATCTCTCTACTTTTATGGTATCAATACCTTTTTCCTTCAATTGGAAATAGTTATATGGTGCTTTGCTTTCATAGTGTTTTGGGAAGCTTTATAGGGGCTAGATCTTTTTTCTTAGGTGTTAATTGTGGTTTTTTTACGTTTTTTGGAATAAAACTTAAAGTGAATTACATTAGTTATTACTTTTTTTTGCTGATTGGATATCTGTGGCTAATAGGTGTCATTTTTGAGTATATCTTTAGTCTTCCACTAGATTACTAACACAAAAGGGATCTGCAACAGTTAATGACATGGCTGTCTTGTCCTTTCTTTTATAGTTACCTACTTCCAAACTTTCTTTTTGAAACTTATTTTAGATGGGCCTTTTTCGTAGTGAACAAGAGAATTTCATTTCAAAACGGTGATTTAAAAAGCGCTAGGCTCTCACCCGAGCGAAGCGAGGCGCTCTAAAATATTAAAATAAAAAATATATAATATAATTAATAAATATGATTATTTAAATAAAAATATGATATTAAATTAAAAAAATCTAAAGTACCAAGTCACATTATCTATCTCCTAATAGCAAAAATGTCAAAAGACTCAAAATTCAAAACAATAAAGTTTTACATCAAAGTCATTCATCATGATAATTAACATCGTTATCATTTTCAAACAATTCATCTTCATTGAGTTCATTCTCTTCCTTTGGTCCTTTTTCATCAAAATATATTTCATTCTCTTCAACAATAACAAGAGCTGAGCTTGATGTTATTGCACTTATTCTTCTCTTCGTCATCTATCTTGTATATGCTTGTAATTCTCCACACTTGAAGCTCTTGCCACATCTTCCCATGTCAAGCTATTATCTTCAAATACAAGCTCGTCTTCGGATCTTGCAAGTTCGTACCCATTTCTCTCAACAACTACTCATTTGAATCATCAATATCTTGTAATGAGATCGGATCAATTCTATTTCGTAAATCATGACGAGCCTTCAAAGCTTGATTATACTTTATATGAACAAGATCGTGTAATAATTGATGCTCCAACCAATTTCTTCTCTTTGAGTGAATCTATCATGTTATATAATTTGAAAATATAGTAATTCATCTATATAAAAAAGTAAATTAAAATATTCTGTGATCCTTACATGCTAAAAAACACTCCAGTTTCGCTCACTACCCGCAGCACTATATGTCAAACTAAGTATTTTGATAGCAAATTGCTGCAAGTTCGGGATGGAATTTCCAAATAGACTCCACCATTCAACTGCAAAATTTATTTATTATTAATAATAACATAGTAACATACTATAGATGAAATTAATTATATTAAATTATTAATACCTAGGGATGTAATTGTCTTGGATCGAACTGCCATTGAAATTCCAAAAAGGCTATCAACATTCTTATAAAAAGATAATTCATGAATAATCTTATCTTGCACCTCAAGGCTTAGAACAAATCTTGCAATGCACTGATGTAACCCATTCTGAACTTCTCTATCAAACCCAACAGATGTGATCTTATAAAAGAATTCTGGGTTTAAATAATATCCTGCTACATGTAAGGGACAATAAAGTTGATAATTCTATCTTTCGTCAATGATTGCAAATATTTTCTTATATATTTTTTTTTATTTTCATTAAAAAACTTTTGAATCGTCTCCTTTGTCCTATCTATAGCCTCATAAATATATCCTATTGCAAGTTTATTTTCATTATCCGCCAACCAAAGAACTCGAACAAGAGGGTCCATTATCTTTAATATATAAACTATAAGATTTCGAAAAGATGACATTAAGATGATATCACTGGCCCTCCTGCCTTTCGCTTCTTTTGCCCATTTGTTTGTCATCCATTTCTCCGAGGTAAACATGTTTCGTAGGTTATGTTTTTGACGATGCATGCTCTGTAATGTTAAGAAGGAAGTAGCAAATTGGGTGATATCATATCTCACCAATTTCTTATTGCCTATGAATCCTCTCATCATATTCAAAGCCACAGAATAATTATAAAGAAATCCAACAACAAAGATTGCCCTTTACAAAGTTTTCTTGATTTCAGGGATCTTTCTAATATTTATCAACATTAAATCAATACGATGTGCCGCATATGGAGTCCAATATAAGTGTTTTCTTTTTGTTTCAAGTAATTGACCTGAGACAAAGGATAACAAAAATGATAAAACTTAGGAGTTTAATACATATTCTATTTAATTGAAGATAAGTTAATTAAAAAAAATAAAAAATTCAAAAGATGAATCTTACTAGCTAATACATAGTTGCTTCCATTATAGGTTATAACTTGGATGATATTTTGTTCACCAATTTCTTCCACGAACTTGTTAAGCAAATCATATATTTTTTCTCCAGATTTCACAAAAGATGATGCATCTATTGACTTCACAAACATAGTTCCTAAAGAACAGTGAACCATAAAATTAATTATACTCCTGCATCTCTTGTCGATCCAAGCATTTGACATAATAGAGCAACCATGTTTTACCCATGATTCTTTGTGGCATTTTAGTAAGTTACTTGTATAATTCAACTCTTTTTTCAATAGTGGAACTCATATCTCATAATAACTTGGAGGTTTTAATCCCGCACCATATCTTCTAATAGTTTCAATCATCTCCTTAAAATTGTTTAAATGAGTTGTACTAAGGGGAAGGCCAACCTGATAGAAAAAGCGAGCAATGTGCTGAATTGTTCTTCCCCTTATTTCTTTATCACAAGCATCACTTATATTTGTTTGTCTTAATTTTGAGCATCTTGTTTGCCCTTATTGCTTCTATGATCCTTGATACATATATAGGTTCATCGGTCTCCTTTTACCCTTCTTAGTAACCATAGCTTATTTTCCTTTTCTGTCATGTATTTTTTTCTCACTTAGGTTGACACTTTTAGAATAATCTTCATCATCATCATCATCCTTGATATGTTCAACATTATTCTTTGATAAAATTCCATAAGATTTATTCTTTTGCATCTTTTTTAATTCATATAAGCCAGCAGCTCTTCTTTTACCTTAGGTGGATACTTCTTGCTGGCTGCTGCATTCTTGAAATTTCTTACTAGATGCTGCTTTGTCCGAAAAATACCACATTTAGTAGTCTTATCACAAAAGATGCAAGTAACTGCATTAGGATCCTTTAGATAATTATATTTTTATGCAGGATCTTTTTTTGAATTCATTGAAGAATCTATTGAATTACTTTGTACACTTGTCATTTATCTTGAAACCCTAATAATAATTTCAAATAAACAAAGATTAGTAGTGTTAAAATATAAATAGTATATTATTAATCTAATAAATAAAGATTATTTTGACAATAATTAATAATTTATTGTTAACATATTGTTAATTGTAGTCGGGATGAGTAGAGACCGACAGTGAGAAGTCGTGGTGAGAAGTTGCATGTGAGAAGCTGAGTCGCAAACAACAAGAGGTAGCAGAGTCGCAAACAACAGGAGGTAGTAGAGTTGTGGATAGTAGGAGGCAGCAGACAACAGTGGAAGCTGTGGAGTCACGGACAGTAGGAGGTAGTGGACAGTAGTAGTGGCAATGGAGTCGTGTCGTGGACAACAGCAGGCAGTGGACAACAGCGGAATCTAAGGAGACTCGGTTAGTGACAAAGGAAGACTCGAAGGTAGTGGGAGAAACCGTCGGCGGCGGAGGCAGAGGGAGAAATCGTCGACGGCGAATGCAGAGGGAGAAATCTTCGATGGCGGAAACAATGAGAGAAGCGTGCGTATGGTTTAGAGTCGGGGTCGCGCGTTGATATAACTACGTTCGTTAATTAGTTCAATTGAACCAACTAACACAAATTTAACCGAACCAGAATTAAAAGTATGGTTCAATCGCCTTATATCACCTGGGCGCATGCCCGAAGTGCCCGATGCCTGGGCTCGGGTAAGCGCCCAGGCGGCGCCTCTTTGAAGCACGCCGTCTAGCCCTTAAACGAGGTGCTCGGGCCTGGCCTGAGCGCCTAGATGAGCGCCTGAGCACCTTTTTAAATCACTGTTTCAAAATCCTGTCTTATCTGCATAATTCATTTTCTAAATTCAAATCACAAGATCTCATTATGCCGTCACTTTTTATAAACTTAAGAGCACAGCCAGGTTCATGCATTGCGTCTCCATATGTAGTCTGTGAATAATGATAGCACTAGTGTGCATGTTCATTAATATTTTAAATTCTGTGTTTCTAGTTAGTGCTCTTTACAGTTTTCACTGAATTTGCAATTTTTTTATAGTATGTTATTGTTTTATTTCTCCTGCATATTGCTTCCATTCTTTGTGAGATTTTTCCAGTTCAATGAGTAAATAAGGGTGCAGACCATTTTAGCATTTATTGATTGATAACAATGTAGAAAAGAACTTAACTTTGTCGAACAGCTGATCTATCCATTTGGATTATGGAATTGCAAAGATAGTCAATGTGCATGAAATGGGATTATTAAGTTTGTAAGATTTTGTTGTAGACTAATTTTACTGGTATGCGAAATCTAGTACCAACTAGTTGAGGTTAATATGAGGAGGAATAAATGATATTATTTAACTATGAGAAAGTGATACTGAAGTTAGTTATTGCCTAGTAGGAAAAACATGACTAAATTGCACTGACCTTTTTAATTATTCTTCCACATTAGACTGTATAGTTTGTTGACTATGAGATTATCTCACTGCTTCACTCATCTCTTCAGCTATGGTTGGTGATGTGAATATATACATGAATGATCCTGATGACTTGCATATTGCAGAAATAGAGATTATGATTGCTGAACTGACAAGGTAGTGATACTCTATTATTGCATACTTCTAAATTTCACATGTATTCTTCTTGTTGCGTATAATTCTTATGTTCTTTAAGTACACTAACATGCTGTAAATATGACATGCATTTTGCAGGGACCGTTTATTTCTTATGTTCTTAAAGTGCTGTCAAATGCTGAAAATTAGGATTGAGTTTATAAGATAAGTGGGTTTAATCTATCAATTTATAATATGGCCAATCCTTGAATAAAAACAGTGTATATTTGAATCTATCTAAAATAGATAGTGCCACAAATTTTTATCATAACATCTTGAAATATGTGACCCACTTACTTTGCTTATGTAAAGAAATTGTTTGATTTTCTTTCAATTACTATTTTAACTTGAACAAGTCATACATATGGAGAACATTATAAAATTTGAAGTTTGTGCAAGGATTCTGCTTTACTGGTCTAGGACATGTTACAAAGTGTTTGGACTTGATGATGCTTTTACTTTAGCTTTTGAAATGAGAAACACTGATCTGGTGACTGAGTTTGGATTTCTAATTGGGTGACATGTGATCTGGCTTTGTGAAACTGACTACTGCTCTTATTACTAGTGATATACATGTGATATGAAGGTTTAAATTTGTTTATTTGGACAAACGGTGAGAGTTACATGTAAGATTGTTATGCCTAGAGTAAAGATTTTTCAAGCAATTTGGTATTTTGTTGTCAGAACGGCGTTATTAAGATCAATTATACAAATATCTCAACTTGCTGAATGAGCACAAGCAACAATGTTTTTCTTTTATCCGTTATGTTCTATCATTTGAACGAAAAATATTTGATCTTATATAGGTTAAGCGGTGCGTCCATAGATTTAGTTTAGTTTGAACTATTTGATCCTACCTAAAACCGTTTGGTTGTGATTGCACTAAATTAAAGAACTCTTCAGTTCATGTAATACTCAATATGCATGTTTAGCTGCCCAACAAATATTAGTCATCAATAACATTTAACTTCTGTAGAAATAATTACTATATCTACTCATTAGTTGAATTTAAAAAATATGTTTAAGTTCATTGTCTAATGTCCATATCTGATGCATGCAGCTGCAGGCAGCAATCAAAGTGAACCTTCTTGGTTGAAACAGAATAAAAATATTTAATGCACAGATCTTTCACTCCTATGCAGAGACTAGAGAGGATATTCATTTAATCAGTCTTTTTATTATCAAATGTGACGAATTTGCTAAGCACAAAAAAATATGTTTATTTGTCAACATAGTTTAATTCTATCATGCTTGCGATGCTGAGGCATTAATGGTCATATTCCTGTTTGCTGCAAATTAATTGGACCCACATTAACAGTGTGAAAACAGAGGTCAATTCCACTAATATTTTTTGTAAATACGTACAGAACAAGTATGGAGTATATAATTTAGTTGACAACACCAACAAGCCAGAGATCCCACAACTGACGGGAACGTATAGGATATCATGTGATGATGACTGCTAATTCATCATGAGGTCAGTTCAACCCGAGATGGTTTAACTATTTGGAACAAAATTGAAAGAAAGGACAAAAAGTAGCATGCATGATTAAAAAATGCTTGTTAATATGGAATCTAGGTGTGACACTGTGTGTCTTAACATAAGGTGGTTGCAAGAGGCTATGCTAAGTTCTAAAATAGTATTGATTGGTCTATTGAAGAGGCTGTACCAAGATTAAATAAAAGAGCTTCAAGTTCTTGAAATCCGTCATGGATATTTAAATCAGCAAGAAAGTCGAGGATCTCGGAAAAGTTGCAAAATATCCATGTAATGAGAGCTGATTATCTCTCAGCAACTAAAGCAGAAGGGAACATAGTGGACTGGAATCATTGACCCAAGAGCTTATATGATTCTGTATTGTGCTTGCTTCATAGCAAAAATAGTGATTTGGCAATGTTTCTGCAAATCAGGAATCAATTAGATGAAGCATTTGGTAAACTTGCTAGATTCTTAGTATTTGGGAAATTCAGAAATATTTTGGGATTCATAATTACGATTGCATCTCCTATGCCTAATGTCCATGATAAAAATGGAACATTTAATATTCTTATTTCTATCTGCATGAACAGTAAAGTGACTAGTTTCTTTTATAGTTAGTAGCATGGTATGCAATTTCGAATGGTCGGACGGTATGTACCGGTCCGACGGCATACCGGTACGCGGACCACCCGCTACCTGACGGACCGTGATACAATGCTACAGTGTAATACTGTAGCAGCACTACAGTGCTACAGTAAGAGGAAATCGCTCGGTAAGCCTTGGTGTACCATTCGGTATGCCCTGGTGTATCGCTCGGTACGCCGGTACCGTACTGTACCGAGCCAACCTCGAAACACTGGTACGGTACGGTATTGCATACCTTGGTTAGTAGTAATATAAATCTGTTTTGCTACTCATATTTATCTAGTGGGACAATGACTGAGAAAGACCAATCTCATGTGCTTGCTCCATGCTGATGAGGAATCTGTAGGTCTTTCTCTAGCTAGTCTGTCTCTCTTAAATTTTCATATTTCCATGAAGTATTCTCTAAATTTGTTGAATGCTCATTTTGGCATCCACTGGTTTCTGTCTTTGCACATGATACAATGGATTATCATGTGCTTCGTTTTCTGCAGTATCATCAGGCATTTATTTTGACAAATATCAGCTCTTTACTTTCTCTCTGTCCCAGCTATACATTGGATGTCAATATGACAAAGACATGTCAGTTTATTCAAAATTCAAAATGCTGACTTGTCTCAGAAGCCTGATTGTTACTGATGCAGGATAATGTTAGCTTAGTCCTACGGTTTGGTCAATTTGAGAGTAATAAGGATACAGTCTGCATAACCAGTTTGTTTAGTTATCGAGTTGTATTATAATTATTTTCTTGATGGAGAAGTGACACTTAGTGCTGGGCAAGTTTCTTAATGCTATATGATTTTGCTAACTTGTTTAAGTAATTGCCTAACTGATGAGAATTTTTTCTCAAGAGAAAAAACTCCTGAATAGTTGTTTTTTGCATGGCTATGGTGTTTATTTGTATAATTAGGAGAGATTTAGGCATCTAAAAGTTTTGATAGTCCTTCTGGAAGGGCTCATCTTAAACTCTACAATAATAAAGTTCTTGGCTGGTTTACTTTCTACAGAAAAACCAGTAACTATATTTTTCTTCTTTAGGATCACAAATAGTAATTGGCTTGAGAAAAGGGTTTGGATCAAAATTGATTTAGATCAACGAAAAATTGGCTCTTCCTTTAAAGGTTACCTTACTACCTGGTTCTTGCTTATTGTGTCTTTTCCTTCTAATGTTTACTCTTCTTGGCTATTCTTAATGTGAAACCCTGTTAAAAAGCAGATTATTGCCTTTCCCATTTGAATGTTTCTTTAATCCCTTGCTGATATTTGATATCTAGAAGAGATAAAGAGAAAAGCATCATCTATTACATATGGCTCTATCAATTCCTTGTAAACCAATGGATGGTGCTCCTCTTTGCATTAATCCTGATATTAAGGAAAAGTCCTGATAGTTTGATCTCTACTTTATTCTCTCTTCTCTAGTTTGTTAAATTTGTATTTTATAAGATGTTCATAATGGCTAGAGCATAAGTAAGCATTTGGATTTCTCATGTGAAACTATTGCATTTTAAAAAAAATATCAGTGGCCTGAACTCATCAGTAGCTTAGAAAATGTCAAACTGGATTCTTCAACCATGGATTGTAAAATTTCCTGCTAAAGTAAATCTAATATCAACAGAATTTATCATTGCTACAGGCAAGGCTTTAACATGAGAACCAGTAACCATATAGGAATCTTATTGTACCATTGTATACAAATTGGTACAGCATGATAAGCTTTGATATGTCAACAAAAGTTACTGGAAAATAAGGTTTTAATAAATTGGTATTGAGACTCATTCTGGAATCCTATCTGTATGTGCTGAGCAGTATGATATGCCTTGGTACATCAATAAAAGAATACTAAATTTGTTTAATATGTTGGTAGGAACTAGTAGGGTCACCTGTACTGTATAAATATGGTATGGTCAGTGTACTATGGTATTCTGTAGGAGTTGTGAAGGTTCCAGATTCTCATGCATTACACTTTTATTGCTTTTAAGACCAATTTTGTGAGAGATGACTAAAAGCAAGCTATTTGTTGAAACATACATCGATATAACGATACTAAGATTGTTTAATATGCCGGTAGGAACTACTGAACTAGTATGGTCTCCTGTACTATATAAATATGGTATGTTCAGTGTACTTGTGGTATTTTGTGAAAATTTCTGAGGTTCCTGACCCTCATGCATGATGCTTCTATTTCTTCTAAAACTATTTGTGAGAGATGATTAAAAGCAAGCTATTTTGTGGAGCTTAATCAGGAAAAATTGTTGTCAAGGTTTTCCTTGGGATGCGAGGTTCAACTCTCCTGTAACATATATTTGTATCTACGAGACTCAACCATTATAATCATTTGAAAATTACCTTTTCTAAGATACATGCAGTTTGAGGCTGTACCTATCCCATAGTTTCTCTGTTGCAGTCGCCAGAAGGGGCTTGGAAAAGAATCTATCTTGATGATGATGGCTTTTGCAGTTGAGAGATATGGAATTCATACTTTTCGTGCCAAAATCGCAGAATCAAATGCAGCATCAATTAATCTTTTTAGGAAATTGGTATTCTCACCACACGTCATTGTTGATAATGCATACATGCATTTGTTGCCAGTAGTAACAGTTACAAGTTATTTTTGTAATGATGGCTGTTTATGGGTGCAGGGATATGTTGATGCTTCTTATAGTGAAGTCTTTAAGGAGGTAAAGCATTGCTGTTCCTTCTATTTTCAAGTCACCTACTAGTGACTTTTCAATAATCGTAGATCTGGATGTAGTTGAATCACGTAGAGACATAACTTTGACAATTCTAACATCTACAGCGTTTGACCACCTATTGCCATATTGGTGGGCCAGAGTTATATTAGTTGCCATTTTCTTTGTTGTACTTCTTGATTCTTGAATCAATATGTGCTAATATCAATCGACAGGTTACTCTGGAGGTGCCTGTAAGAGAGCTTTCAATTAAAGGTCCAGAGACATAACAAGGTAAATGACCCTCTAATGGCATCTTATGCTCATTAATACTGGACACACTGTACTGACCAAAACCAAAATATGTTCACCATTTAGAAACTTAATGTGTTTGGTTTGAAGTTTCTTAGCAGATTTAGTTTATGTCATGTATGGTTGCTCCCATGGTATCAAATTTTGTGAGGACCAGTTTGTTTCAGGAGTTATTTACCGGTCCAGACTTGAACTAGCAATGCGGGCCAGGGCTTTTTGCTCGGTCCAGTCCAGTGAGTAGGTTACCACCAGGTAAGCTACAGAAACGGGGCTTACTCTCTGGTTCATACTTGTCAATTGGGCAGTAAGCTCACATAATGTCACAGACAAAATTGTAAACGAGGTGTTTGATGTAATGCTCATGTATGTCAATGTCTTTCGGTTTTGTTCATGTTTTGCACAGCATGTAAAGAGTTAATAGTAGGCTTAGCAGCCCAATTTTCTTTAGTTTTGGTGCCCGTCTTAGACTTGTAAATAAAGGTTGTGTCATATGGGCACTTGTGGGAGTTTCGATCTGTAGTGGACCATTTTGGACCTTTTATTGTGTGACCGTTCAGAGCTTGTGAAGTTTGTTTGTAATTTGTATTGACTATGTAGTGTTTGCTGAAATGATTGCTTGTGGATCCCGAGTGAAATACTCTCTTTAACCCGTTTTCTCTTTTGTAGGTCTTAAGGGACCATAGGAGATTTTGGGGAGAGTGACCTTTGCGGAGGGATACGCAAGGGTGCCGCACGACTTAGGCAAAACCAGCTAAGTATGTGATATGGTATTAGAGCGGGACAAGTATACATAGAAACACTTGACATGCAAACGTGGGGGACCTAGCGGGGTTGCGTTGAGGGCAGTCATCAATCGCAATCGTTTGGGGGAAACAAGCATGGAGATAGGAAAAGGAGTCGCTCAGAGGAGCGGGCATCTGAGATTGGTATTCAGAGGAACGGCCAACCCTTCGCGCAAGAGGCATCACGAGGACAAGCAAGTTGGGAAGAATGCATAACGCACAAAGGTTGGAATGATTGAGTTCCAACTACGGCTCGACGTTGGCAACCATATTTGATGGTGCTCAAGGCAAGCGAGACGCTTGGTAAACGATGAGACTGTGCAAAGTGGAATTGGTTGTTCAGCGACCGAAAGAGTTGTGCAAAGTTCACAGAGATGAGGGGAATTGCTAACTCGAAGAATTCGGTACTCAAGCAAGGGTTTGTATGCGGATGATAGAATGTTCGTGGCCATCCCAAGGCGATCAAAACTCGATGCCATTGAGCATCGAAACTTTCTCTTCGGCATGAGAAGGATACGTTCGTAGGAGGCTGAAGTGTGCAGTGAGTTTAGCATGTTGCTAGGCCTTGAGGGGTGCAACAGGGGCTGTATTGGCGAGGAGTCCCAATCTACCAAGTGCATTTGTAGGGGCAAAACAATGCACAATTTGTTCGGCAAGGCGGAGTAGTCCAAGGGGATGGTGGTCTTCGAAACTTCTAGAGGGAAGGATGCGAAGAGAGAAGTTGCTCCAACGGGATAGATACCTTGGAGGGATAAGTCTCGATTCTCCAGAGGGAGAATCATATGCAACAAATCACACATGTTGAGGAGTACCTCAACACAACAACCCCACAAAGCTCAACAGACCGAGCGAGTGGCGAGGAGTCATCGCATGATCTCTCATGAGGTAATGCATTGGTGGATGCATTGTGAGATTAAGTGAGGGAGCGACCCAAGACAACACAAAATGAAGGCACACTTTGAGTCGATATAGAGATTGAACTCAACGGAGGGTTGACTCGTGCAATAGTGGGCGCGAGAGCCACCATCAACTCACTGCAAATAGAGGAGCGAAGCAACTTCGGTGTAACTTAGTGAAGTACTTAAGCCGTATGAAGAGAGTCGGCATAGAAGATGAAATATGGAATGAAAGCATAAAGCTTTCCTTAGACAGAGGTCAAGGACATGAACTCTTGTAGCGGCAAGAGTAAGATCATGTCGTTCCATGGTGTCACGGACAAACTTCTAAACAGGATGTTTGATGTAATGCTTATATATGTCCGTGTCTTTTGGTATGTTCATGCCTTGTACAACATGTAGAGGGACGACCGAAGGCGTAATAGTCCCATTTTAGTTGGGTTGGTGGCCTCTTTAGGCTTGTAAATAAAGGTTGTGTCATGTGGACACGTGCGAGAGATTTTCGGTATGTAATGGACCATTTTACCCTTCGTTGTGCAACTGTTCAGAGCTTGTAAAGTCTGTTTGCAATTTGCATTGTCTATGAAGTGTTTTTCAGAGATGTTTGCTTGTGGATCCCGATTGAGGCGTTCTCTCTAACCCGTTCTCTCTTTTGTTGGTCCTAAGGGACAATGGGAGGCTTCGGGGAGGCTGACCTTTGCGGACGGACACGCAAGGGTGCCGCACGACTTAGGCAAAACCAGCTAAGTCCGTGACAGATGGTATCAGAGCGGGACAAGCACTCATAGAAACACTTAGCATGCAAACGTGGGGGACCTAGCGAGGCTGAGTTAAGGGCAGTCAGCACACGCGCGACCGTTTGGGGGAAAACGGGCATGGAGATGTAGGGAAAAGGAGTCGCTCAGAGGAGCGGGCATCTGACATTGGCATTCAGAGGAATGGCCAACCCTTCGCGTAAGAGGCACCACGAGAACAGGCAAGCTTAGAAGAATGCGGAGCGCACAAAGGTTGGGATGGTTGAGTTTGAGCTACGGCTCAACGTTGACAACCATACTTGATGGTGCTCAAGGCAAGCGAGGCGCTTGGTAAAGGATGAGACCATGCAAGGTGGAATGAGTTGCTCAGCGATCGAAAGAGTTGTGCAAAGCTCACAGAGGTGAGGGGAATTGCTAACTCAAAGAATTCGGTACTCATGCATGGGCTTGTATGCGGACGATGGAATGTTCGCGGCTATCCCAAGGCGATCGAAACTCGGCGCCATGGAGCATTGAAACTTTCTCTTCGGCATGTGAAGGATCCGTCCGTAGGAGGCTGAAGTGTGCAACGAGTTCAGCATGTTGCTAGGCCTTAAGTGGTGCAGCGGGGGCTGTATTGACGTGGAGTCGCAATCTAGCAAGTGCGTTTGCAGGAGGCAGAACAATGCATAGTTTGTTCAGTAGATCGGAGTAGTCCAAGGGGATGGTGGTCTCCGAAACGAAGAGAGATGTTTGCTCCAACGGGACAGTTATCCTGGAGGGATAAGTCTCGGCTCTCCAGAGGGAGAATCATGTGGGACGGACCTCACATGTTAAGGAGGAGTACCTCAACAAACAACAACTCCACGAAGCTCAATGGATTGAGCAGGCGGCGAGGAGTCGTCGCATGATCTCGCTTGAGAGAATGCATTGGTGGATGCATTGCGAGATTAAGTGGGGGAGCGACCCAAAGCAACACAAATGAAGGCACACTTGGAGTCGATGTGGAGATCGGACTCAAGGGAGGGCTGACCCGTGGAATGGTGGGCGCGAGGGCCACCATCGACTCAATGCAAAAACGAGGAGCGGAGCAACTTGGGTGTAACTTGGCTAAGTACCCAAGCCGCATGAAGGGAGCCAACATAGAAGTTGGAACATGGAGCAGAGGTACAGTGCTTTCCTTAGGCAGAGGTCAAGGACATGAACTCTTGCAGAGGCAAGAGTAGGATCATGTTGTTCTGTGGGTCCTTCATTCTGACGGAGCGGACTTATCTTGCATGGTGCCGAAGACGAAGGGAGCTTCTCGGCACATGCACCTTATCTCGGAGAAGCATTTGATGGAGGAACTAAGGCGACTCAATTTGCGGAGGCGAAATTGGGTTCAGAAGGCCTTAGCACGGGGCAAGAGGACTCAGAGGTGGGTACTCTTGAAGAATATGCCATAGTGTTGCCATTCAAGTTGTTATGAAGGAAGCGGTGCACAGCGAAGATTGTGCTGGTAGGGGTAGAGGTCCAGGATCCAGACAATGGTGCACTAATTGCAGCGAAGTCGGGGGACTTCGGGAGCTACTAGGCGACAGACTGTCCTAGAGCGGTGCTTCATCTAGATGTGACCCAAGAGTGGGTGGATGAAGGTCGATTGCCAAAGGAGCGAACAAAATCGAAGGTGGAAGAGACCCTACGATGTATTGGCAGAGGCCACACATGGAGGGTTCACAATTCGAGTTTATTCCACAAGGATCAGAATGCAATAGAGATGTCACCAGGAGGCGACATGGTGCAGCGGATCGTGGTGGAACAGTTCGTGGCAATGCGATACACACAATCTAGTCCCGTGAGGGACTAGATCATACAGAGGTATGATCGGGAGCTACTGGAAGCTCCACTTCGGTGAACAACACGACGGCAAGAAGGGCTATGGATTCAAGGAGTGAAGGCCATGGTACCGCAGAGGCGGGTCTTCCGTGCGTGCATCGAATTTTGCATCGGATGAAAACCTTGGTCATCAGCATATGGGGGCTGTGTTCCACCAAGGGAAAAGTTCGAATGCAAGTACCAGTGAGTTCCATGGGAGGGACTTGATCATGCAGAGGTATGATCGAAGCAACTGGAGAGTTGGACTGCTCCAGAGCTTATATTCGCTTAAGGGAGCCCGGCAAGTCAGAGGACAAGGCCTAGTAAGCGAACGTTGCTACCAAGGAAGCTAAGGAGAACAGAATCGGTGCAAACCCTATAATGCGATGGCAGAGGCCATGCATGGGAGTTGCAGTCTGTCTTTCCATCGACCAAACAGACTGCTTGGAGAACACAGAGGTGTTGAAGCAGGGGGTCGAAAGGGGCGAGGAAGTGACGACGAGTCCAGAGGAACTTAGCTACCCAAAATTAAGCATCAGTTAGAATGGAGGTGGACTCGGAGGAGTGCCACAGAGGCATATCTACTGATTGTGAAGAAAAGGGATGCAGATGCAAGGCGACGGATAGTAGTGCCATGGGCATGGCAGCGTCATGGTACCGCAGAGGCGGGACTTCCGTGAAAGTCATTGATCCCTTGCTCTCATGGAGGGAGAGCGCTTGGTCGTGAAAGGGGCCGAGGGGGTGGAGCATGCAGAGGCAATCTCCAAGTACCGAGACAAGGCTGAAGGGCAAAGGCCGAGGAACTTCGTAAGACCGGTGTCAATGAGCTTCTCATCAAGATAGCCGAAAGTGAAGGACTTCGGGTCATGCAAGAGTGCATAACCAAGGAACGAAGCAGGCAGTACGCGGTGCTGTACCTTTGCTACTCAGTGGAATAGGCGGCAGGGTTGATGGAGAAGACGGTACAATCCCAGAGGTGACCAAACCTATGAGAGAATTACTCCAAGTTTGGGTGAAAACTTCCTGCATTCCAGAAGTTCGATGGCATTGAGAAGGTGAATCACAATAGCTAACTCAATGCAAGGAGTGCAAACACTTCAAGTGCTTCAGAAGTGTGAGCAAAGAGCAGGCGAAGGCTAGTAACCAGCTCGATGCATGAAGTACAACCTTGAGGAGGCGGGCGAAGTCAAGTAACCTTTGCCTTCTCAACTCTTAAGAGAATGAGCGAATCCGAGTACCCCAATTCTCTTATCTATCCAGTAGAGGAGCTCTGCATATGTTCAAAGACCCTTCGAAGATAATGGAAGACAATAGTTGTCAAATCCTCACCAACGGTGATCAGTGTTACTGAGAGTAGATTGTCCGCTTCATTTCCCAACGAAATGCCAATCGAAAGCGGAAGTGATGCGAACCTACTTGGATGTGACAACTAAGTGAAAGAAGAGTCAATAAGCAAATTTGGTGGAGGAAGGACCCAAAACATCAAAAGTTTTCGAGACGATGCTCGTTAAAGCTCCAACAGCATCCAACTAGTTCAAGCAGCATGAGGAATTTGAGAGACTGGCGCAGTAAGGATAGTCTTTTCCTTCATCTGGGGGATCCGCAGGAATCAACAAGGATTAACACAACTCAGCCAACCCCACACCAGAGTCAGAATCATTGGTGAGTTGAAGCAGCATGGCGGATCAAAGGTTCGACTACTCAAAAACAACAGCGGAGAGTAGCTAGGAGCCAAGAGGCGCATTGTAGCTGGAGCAGAAAATTGAAGACTCAGCAAAGGCGAGGAGTTGCAGTGTCGACAAAGGCTTCAACGAGGACGTCGAAGGAATAAGTGGGGGAGAATGTCACGGACAAACTTCTAAACAGGATGTTTGATGTAATGCTTATGTATGTCCGTGTCTTTTGGTATGTTCATGCCTTGTACAACATGTAGAGGGACGGCCGAAGGCGTAATAGTCCCATTTTAGTTAGGTTGGTGGCCTCTTTAGGCTTGTAAATAAAGGTTGTGTCATGTGGACACGTGCGAGAGATTTTCGGTCTGTAATGGACCATTTTACCCTTTGTTGTGCAACTGTTCAGAGCTTGTAAAGTCTGTTTGTAATTTGCATTGTCTATGAAGTGTTTTTCAGAAATGTTTGCTTGTGGATCCCGATTGAGGCGTTCTCTCTAACCCGTTCTCTCTTTTGTTGGTCCTAAGGGACAATGGGAGACTTCGGGGAGGCTGACCTTTGCGGACGGACACGCAAGGGTGCCACACGACTTAGGCAAAACCAGCTAAGTCCGTGACAATGGGTCCCTCATTCTGATGGAGCGGACTTATTTTGAATGGTGCCAAAGATAAAGGGAGCTTCAAGGCACCTGCACCGTATCTCGGAGAAACATTTGACGGAGGAACCAAGGCGACTTAACTTGCGGAGGTGAAATTGGGTTTAGAAGGCCTTGACACGGGGCAAGAGGACGCATAGGCGGGTACTCTTCAAGAATACGCTATAGTGCTACCATTCGAGTTGCCATGAAGAAAGCGGTGCACAACAGAGATTGTGTTGGTGGGGGTAGAGGCCCAAGATCCAGACAATGGTGCACCAATTTAAACGAAGTCGATGGACTTCGGGAGTTACTAGGCGATGGACTATCCTAGAGTTGTGCTTTGTTTGGGTGTGACCCGAGAGCGGGTGGACGAAGGTCAATTTCCAAAGGAGCGAACACAATCGAAGGTAGAAGAGGCCCTTTGATGTGTTTGGCAGAGGCCACACATAGAGGGATCACAATCCGAGTTCATTCCATAATGATCAGAATGAAATGAAGATGTCACCAGGAGGCAACATGGTGCAGCGGATCGTGGTGGAACAGTTCGTGGCAATGTGATACACACGAAACTAGTCTCGCGAGGGATTATATCATACGAAGGAATGATCGGGAGCTACTGGAAGCTCCATTTTAGTGAATAACACGACGACAAAAAAGGCTATGGATTCAAGGAGTGAATGCCATGGTATCGCAGAAGTAGGTCTTCCGTGCGTGCACCGAATTTTGCATTGGATAAAAGCCTTAGTTATAAGCATATGGAGGCTGTGTACCACCGAGGGAGAATTTCGAATGCAAGTACCACTGAGTTCCATGGGGGTGGACTTGATCATGCAGAGGTATGATCGGAGCGGTTGGAGAGTTGGACTGGTCAAGAGCTCATATTCACTTAAGGGAGCTCGGCAAGTTAGAGGGCAAGGCCAAGTAAGCGAACGTTGCTACCAAGGAAGCTAAGGAGAACAGAATCGGTGCGAACCCTACAACATGATGGTGGAGGCCATGTATGGGAGTTGCAATCTGTCTTTCCATCGACCAAGAGTAATTGTTCGAAGAATATAGAGGTGTTGAAGCAAGGGGTTGAAAGGAGCGAGGAAGCGACGACGAGTCCAAAGGGACTTAGCTACCTAAAACTAAGCATCGGTTAGAATGAAGGTGGACTCGGAGAAGTGCCATAGAGGCAGATCTACCGATCGTGAAGAAAGGGACGCAGATACGAGACGACGGATAGTAGGGCCATGGGCATGGCAGCGCTATGGTATCGTAGAGGCGGGACTTCCGTGAAGTCATCGATCCCATGTTCTCATGGAGGGAGAGTGCTTGGTCGTGGAAAAGGCCGAGGAGGTGGAGAATACAGAGGCAAACTCCAAGTACCGAGACAAGGCTGAAGGGCAGAGGCCAGGGAACTTCGTAAGATCGGTGTCAATGAGCTTCTCATTAAGATAGTAGAAAGTAGAGGACTTTGGGTTGATGTAAGAGTGCTCGATCAAGGAACGAAGTAGGCAATATGCAGTGTTGTACCTTTGTGACTCAAAGGAGTAGGTGACAAAGATGACAAAGAAGATGGTACAATCCCAAAGGTGACCAAAACTCTTAAAGACTTGCTTCACGTTGGGGTGAAAACTTCTTGCATTCCAGAAGTTCGATGACATTGAAAAAGTGAATCACAGTAGCTAACTCAACGTAAGGAGTGTAAACACTTCGAGTGCTTCAGAAGTGTGAGCAAAAGAGCGGGCGAAGGCTAGTAACCAGCTCGATGCATGAAGTACAACCCTTGAGGAGGCGGGCGAAGTTAAGTAACCTTTGCCTTCTCAACTCTTAAGAGAATGGGCAAAACGGAGTACCCCAATTCTCTTATCTATCTAGCATAGGAGCTCTGCACAGGTTCAAAGACCCTTGGAAGAAACCTAGTGGAAGACAATAGTTGTCAAATCTTTAACATTGGTGATCAGTGCTACTGAGAGTAGATTATCCGCTTCATTTCCTAACCGAATACCAATCGAAAGTGGAAGTGATGCGAACTTACTTGGAGGTGACGACTAAGTGGAAGAAGAATCGATGGACAAATTTTACAGAGGAAGGACCCAAAAACTTTAAAGTCTACGAGGCGATGCTCGTTAAAGCTCCAACAAGCATCCACCTAGTTCAAGCGGCATGAGGCATTTGAGAGACTAGCGCATACTAAGGATGTTCTTTTCTTTTATTCGAGAGATCTGCAGGAAACAACAGGGATCAGCACAATTCAGTCGACCCCACACTAGAGTCTTATTGGCGAGTTGAAGCAGCATGGTCGATCAAGATTCGACTACTCAACAACAGTGGTAGAGTTTAGTTGGGAGCCAAAAGGCGCATTGCAACTGGAGCAGAAGATTGAAAACTCAGCAAAGGCAAGGAGATGCAGCATCCGCAAAGGCTTCGATGAGGACGTCGAAGGAATAAGTGGGGAAGAATGTCACGGACAAAACTGTAAACGAGGTGTTTGATGTAATGCTCATGTATGTTTGTGTCTTTCGGTTTTGTTCATTTTTTGTACTGTAAGTAAAGGGCTGATAGTAGGCTTAGCAGCCCTATTTTCTTTGGTTTTGGTGCCCGTCTTAGGTTTGTAAACAATGGTTGTGTCATGTGAGCACTTGTTAGAATTTCGGTCTGTAGTGGACCATTTTGGACCCTTTATTGTGCAACCGTTCAGAACTTGTGAAGTATGTTTGTAATTTGCATTGGCTACGAAGTGTTTGCTAAAATGATCGCTTGTGGATCCATAGTGAAATGCTTTCTTTAACTCGTTTTCCCTTTTACAGGTTCTAAGGGACCATAGGAAGTTTCGGAGAGGTCAACCTTTGCGGACGAACACGCAAGGGTGCCGCACGACTTAGGCAAAACCAACTAAGTGCGTGACAATACGATACTAAATTAATCAATTTTCTTTTAAGTTTGTTAGTTGGGCAGTAAGCCCACATACGGTTCTAAATTGATAATTTTTCTTTTAAGTTTTGACACTTGTAGCTGTCTTTTTGCTAATACCCTTCTCTCTTCCTCCCTGGTGCTATATAAGACATCACATCTGAAACTCCCCCTTGCTTTGAGTGTGATCATAATTGAAACATTGCTGACATACAGTTGTTAGTATTAAACAATGATGTTTTCTTCATTAAGCTTCATAATTGAGACATTTCTGACATACTGGCATTAAAGATGATGCTTTCTTCATTAAGCTGGATAAGCATGCCATGACCTAAACAAATGGATGCACCATTCTGTTCTTCAACATCCAAAGGTTTTGTTTCTTGCTAGTCATACATTATGAGAACTGGAAGCATTTGGTCTTTGTTCTTATGGTAGCCTGCATATCCTCTTTTTTATCTCATAAAGCTATATATATATATATATATATATATATATATATTGCAAGAAAATTTAATGGCTGTTGATGTTACAGGAACTGATAAGGCAAGCAATGGCTGGTGGAAGGGAATACTCGTATTTAGAAATAATATCAAAAAAATCTTGGAATACAGGTTTGCTTTGACAAATTTGTGGGTGTAATTTGATCATGAAGATAAAAAGACGAGCTCTTCAAGATTGGCCAGCAGTGGATTATCTGCCCTAACATTATGAGCAGATGAGGCCAACAATAACTGTCATAATTGCAAGTAGATAACCTTCTCTCATGGTACGTCTGTAGCTTTAGTAACGAGGAAAATTAGAAGCAATTGATTCTTATGTTACTTGGGTTTTTGATAGTTGACCGTCATTCTACATGATCAAGCTCTTCTGTGTGTTTGCCAAATGATTACTTCTGTTGATGAGATGCAAAGGTTGCTGTTTTTGACAGTGATCCTGCTAAAGTTGGTATTGCTTCTATTGATATTTTGTTTGTATTCGTGCAAGTTAATCGATGTTTGGTTGTATTAAGATGGAGCAGGACCGTGCTAGTTGATAGAAAAAAATTAGATTTATATGCTTGATTCAGATTAGAATTGAAACATGAGATAGCATGCAAATATTGTTAGTATCAAAATTGATCATCTATCGGAGTTGAGTAGATTTGTTTCACCTTCTAAATGTCTTGCAAGCGTGGTTACTCTCGCATTTAAGTTAGTACAGGATATTCCTAAAATGGTGAACGGGTCGGGTCGATACTGATTCATATTTTAAATTATTTTTTTTAATAATGAGAAGAATAATCTTTGAATAAAGAATACTTGAAAGAATGTTTTTGCCTCAAGCCCATGTTTACATGGCATAATTGGCCCAAGATATTGATTATATTTTCTGTAAATTTTACCTGTTCTTGATAAAAAGAGAATAGGAATAAAACACCTTCAACTACCAATCTAATGATAATCCCATGTATGTTTTTTTTTTAGTAAATCGTAAAAGGAAACATAGGAGAAAAATAATTTAATTCATGCGTGATTCAAATTCAAATCTCAAGTAATTTCGAGGAATCAAAATCATGATATAGGTAAAAATTTATTCAAATTCAAATAATCAAAATAATCAAAATCTTTTTAAGATATTCTAAGAATAAAGATAGGTTCATTAGTCTCTCCTTTTTTAAAAGTCGGTAAAGTTGAAAAAATTTTTTAAAGAGAAAGCTTTCTTCTTTTTAGTGATTCAGTTCATAAGATTGATTTCAAGAAGTATGTCTTTTTTCATTTTTGCCAAATAAAAACATGCATCAACGTTTAGGATCGAAAGGTAAATTTCATCATAAAACCCATCAAGACAAAAAAAGTATAATATATTAAACATAAGGCTTTTTTAAATAAGAGATTTGATTTATCATTTTAATTCCAATGATAATATATTTGTCTTTTTATGTGTTTCATTTTAAGTGATTGATTTCATATAAGCATACTCAAGTTTTTCATATTAAAACCATACATCAACGTTTAAAACGGAAAGATAAAAAATCATCAAGATTAAAAAGTGTAACACATAATTCCAAAACATATAATTTCAAATCATTACTTCAAGTCCACATACATAAAAATCATCAAGTATGATGCAAATATTTATTTTCAAAACATTCATCAAGCCAAAGAAAACATAAAGCATATTATCAATCATGGTTTCATTGAGCATAAAGTATTTTCAAACAAAATCAAAAATCAATACGAAAATCATCAAGATATACATTATTCCATCTTGAAAAACATACATGGGATTATCATTAGATTTAAATCTAATATTTTATTCCTTTAACATAAAACATGTAATTTTATTATCATTTTCAAAATTACTAGTATGATAAGCATGATCCTATTTTATTTTTGTATTTTTTATTACATCATTAACATGTAAATTTCAAGAAAAATAATTAAAGTAAAGTAAAAATAACTCAGTAAAAGTATCATGTAATTTCGAAATAAATTAAAGGAGTTTCGTTTGAGTTGTTTACCTCATTGTAGAAAGCCGTTAAGGTGTAGTTTGCCACCTCACCTTTGTTAATTTTCTCCTTGTCTTCGGAGGAGCTTGATTCATCTCAAAGAGCTTCCTTCTTCTTGCTTTCATAGCAAATAGTTGCGTTCTTTTTAAGTTTATTTTTGTTCTTTAATTCTTGTTTCATGAACCTTTTAAATTTCATAGTGAGGAGTTCATGTTCACCATCACTTGAGCTTATGCTCGAGTGATCTTCAATTGTTCTAAATCCGAAATCCTTTCTGTTCTTTGGAAAGTTGTTCTCGAGTTCCTTTTTTGCCTCATTGTTCATTTCATAGGTCATTAAAGACCTAATTAGTTCTTCGAGTGGAAGGTTGTTTAGGTTTTTAGCCTCTTGTATGATAGTTACTTTTGAATCCCAATCTTTAGAAAGAGAATGTAAAATTTTGTTTACAAGTTCAAAATCCAAAAAATTTTACCAAGTGATTTTAAACCATTGACGACATCCGTAAAACGGGTGTACATGTTAACAACGGTTTCACTTGGTTTCATATGAAACAATTCGAAATCATGTATTAAAAGATTAATCTTCGAAACTTTTAATTTACTAGTGCCTTCATGTGCGGTTTCAAGAATGTGTCAAATATCGAAAGTTGTTTCGCACAAAGAAACCCGATTGAATTCGTTTTTGTCTAAAACACAAAATAGAGTATTCATAGCTCTAGCATTTAGAGAAAATGTTTTCTTCTCCAAATCATTCCAATCGTTCATTGGAAGAGAAGATATTTGAAATATGTTTTCGACCATATTCCATAAATTTAAATCAATTGGAAGCAAGAAAACTCTTATTCGAGTTTTCCAATAAGTATAGTTTGTCCCATTGAAAAAGGGAGGATGAATGAGAGAAAGTCCCTCTTGAAAGCCGAAATGAGTCATTTCTCTTGGGTGTTAAACTAAATAAGAAATACGAGGCTCTGATACCAATTGTTAGGAAAAGAGTCGGCACTAAGAGAGGGGGGTGAATTAGTGCAGCAGTAAAATAACGTCGGTTTAAAACTTCGTTTCGATTAAATCCGTTTCCGGCGAAAAATCGTTTTGTAAAGGTAATAACTTTGAAAGCATACGTTTATGAAGTGAACACAGTAGGCAAGTAAAGATTCAGTTTGCAATATGTAAATGGCAGGAAGAAAATAAAAAATAGAGAACACACTAATTTTATAGTGGTTCGGTCGTCGTGACCTACATCCACTCCGTCGATTCCTCTTCCGTCAAGGCCACCGGCATCCACTATTGATCTTCCTTTAATAGGAGAAGATCAACCTCCTTCTTACACCCCTCTTCTCCTTTTACCGGGTTTAGGAGACAACTCTTACAAGCACTCACTCCTCTCTCAAACTATTCTAACACTTATACTAGAAGAGGAGGATTCTCACAAGAGATTACAACAGTGTTTTACCCTCTTTAAATTCTCTGTGCTTGTGTGTTTTAACCAAGATGAGAGGGGTATTTATAGGCTTCAAGTTGATTCAAACTTGGAGCCTAAAAACATCTCATCTTGGGTTTCCCGGGCACGAGCGGTACCACTGCCTACGTTGGGCAGTACCACAGCCCAGATTGGTGGTACCACCGCCTGACACTGGGCGGTACCACCGCCTGCAACCTCTCGGAGGCTATGTCTGAGTAGTACCACCACCCAAACCGATGGTACCACCGCCTGACATAGTCTCGGAGATTGTGCCACGACGGTGTCATCTCTTGGGGCACTATTTAGGCCTTTTTATTGGGCCCAACACAGTTCTTACATGGACCCAACTGGCTCCTAATTGGGTTAGCCCAAATCCAAACCCAATTACGTGCAAACTACGATTCCTAAGACATATTATAAGCTAAACAAGTTCGTAAGTCTAGTTTCTTCCGGCGATCTTCCGGCGAACTTTCGATAATCTCTCGGCAATGTTCCAGTGGACTCCCGGCAAGCTCCTGAACTTCACAACGATCTTCTTGGTGAGTTCCGACGAGCTTCTTTGGCAAGCTCCTAGACTTCTCGGTTGGTTCCTATAGAACTTCTGACGAACGTCTGGACTTCCGATGAACTCTCGAACTCGTAACGAAATCAAGTCCTTGACTTCGGGACTTTATTTTGCTTTATGCCTTACTATCGCAGTTAATCCTGCACATGTAAAACACACTTTGATATAGATAATTATTACTAAGCTTGAATCATATTGTCCGGCATGTCATTGGTCCATCGACGCTTTGTCCGATTCTTCGGCGCATCGTCCTCTCTTGCGACCCATTGCCCAATCAGCTAGTTGACTCCGCAACTCTAATATTCTTAGCACAATATCCGCTCTTCTTGGCCCAATGCCCGAATCTATGGTCCTAAGCCTTCTATCGATACGTCGATCGATCCTCCGGCTCGACATTCAATCTTCTAACATGTTTACCTTCGACCCAACATGATTTTTCCTGCTTTAATTATCTCTCCATGATCGAAGCATCCTGCGTCACTCAAAACACAGATCAAATCATAATCACTTATCAATTAGTTTTATCATCAAAATAGGAGATTGAACAAATACTTATTCAACACACTATATCAGCTATCAAAGGTAATGAAGTAGCTTCTAGGCATTTAAAAGGAATATTTCCTCGTTAAACAAATGGTTACACGAATGATGATCATAATGTGTGTTTATTCGAAAATAAACTATACCAGCACTTATGAGCTTTAAATGCTCACCGACACATAATACCTTCTTTTGGAGGAGTTTTGTGAATAAAGATAAGACAGGCATCCCTCGAAGTGTAGGAAAAGAGGCTTATAGGTGCTTTTTCGCCTTTCAAAAAATTCCTCCCTCTCCATGTCTTGAATACTTGGCGATATCTCTCTTGGAAACTTGGTTATGAAGAGGTATTTGTAGCTAGCATGCTCTATACTACTCGACATCTAAAACAAATAAAAATAAAAATTTTAATTAAATAAAATAAAAATTTTAATTAAATAAAATAAAAATTAGATAAATAAGTAAAAAAATTAATAATCTTTTTTTTCTTCTCTTCTTTGTTTGTTTTATAAATTTATTGTAGTTTTTCTGAATTTTTACACTCAAGACAATGGTTGTTAAGAGGCTAATGAATTCTTTCATGTAAAACAATGGTTGTGAAGGGTCTTGTGAAGTTTTTTCATGCAAAACATTGGTTGTGAAGAGGCTTATCTATAGCCGGGCAGGATTTTCTGATGCAAAACAATAGTTGTGAAGAGGCTTATCAAATTTTCATGCAAAACATTGTTTGTTATTAGGGAAAGATATCATTGGTTATCCTGGAACAAATTAACAAAAAAATACTATCTTCGGCGATTGTATAATCAAATTGACCCAACGCTTTATCTTCAATGATAGTGTGATTTAATCAATCTGAAGCACTATCTTCAATAACAACATAATCAAATCAACCTAAAATGCTATCTTCCATGATAGCATAGTTAGAAATGGCCCTAGGTATTTAAATACTTTCGATGATAACATAATTGAATAAACCCAAACTGTTATTTTTGACAACAATATGACTGAAATAATTTAAAGTATAATATTTAATGATAGTACGGTCAAGTCAGCTTAAAACTCTACCTTTAATGCTAGTATGATTAAAATAATCCAAAATACTATCTTCAACTATAATGTAGTCGATACAGTTCGAAGCACTACATTTAATAACAGCATGGCCAAAATCGCCTATGCCACTTTGGTGACAGCATGTCCAAATCACCCAAAAGTGCCCTCTATGACTAGGTACATTAGCTACAAGCTCTCTCTTCACATGTATAGGTTCGATAGCCAAAAAGATCACATTGTACTCCAACACTATTCTACGTGTTGAAGTATGATGGTGGGCAAATAATGTGAGAGATGATACCTGACATATCACCATTATATGGTCGTCACCTTGGCACCGTATTAATAAAAGATATTTAGTATTAGTTGTTAGTTTGATAAGTCTCATAGTCTCACATAAAAAAAAATCAGGCTTATTATCTCCTATTAGAACTATAAATAAGGGTCTGAGCTTTGAAGTCAGATGTACCATAAGAAAAACTTAAGTAAACTTAAGTGTTTGTTTTGGATTTAAGTTCACACTCAGTTAAATAGTTTGGGTTATAGTTTGAATTTTTCTTGTTTAATAAATTCGGGTGTTTTATGACCTAGGAACATCTTCCTAAGACATTTGTAATAGTCCCTCTTTTATATGTCAACTTCAACATGTGACAATTCAAGATGAAGGGCATTCTGGTTCAAGATAGAGTTGATTTGGAACTACAGCTGAGAACATTCCGTCAAAGGAAGATCTTGCGGGTATGGATAAGAATGCCTGATCCAACATTATTCTAAATCTCTCTGACGAGGTTTTACGGGAGGTAGCTACGGAGACTACGACTAAGAGCATGTGGGACAAGCTTAAAGCCTTGTATGGATTTGGAGAATATATATGCAAAAATTGATGATGAGGATAAGGCCCTGTTACTTTTGTGTTCTCTTCCTCAATCTTTTAAGCATTTTCGTGATACTATGATTTATGAAAAAGAAACAATTTCGTATCAAAAAATTAAATCTGTACTAAAATCTAAGGAGCAGATAGACAGAGATATCACTAGGGAAAGTAGAGGGAATTAAGCTGAGGGTCTGGTTGTCAGGGATAGAATAGATAAAAGAGAATTTGACAGTAGTAGATCTAAATCTAGATCTAAATCCAGACATAGAAATTTAGAATGCAGATATTGTCATAAAATGAGGTACATTAAGGCTGATTGTTTTAAATTAAAAAATAAATTAAAGCAAAAGGAAAAAATTATTGAGAAAACTACTGAGTTTGCTGAAGCTAGTGTAGCAATTGATGAGAATGATGAAAATATTTTCTTTGCTACTGATGATAGGACGAGGTCTAAAAATGAATAGATTTTAGATTCGGGTTGTTCTTATCACATGTGTCCTAATAGAGATTTGTTTTCCACATATGAATTTTGTAATGGTGGAATTGTTTTGATGAGCAATAATGCAGCATGTGATGTTGTTAGTAGAGGAATAATCCGAATTAAAATGCATGATGGTATTGTGAGGACGCTCACTAATGTTAGACATATTCTGATTTAAAAAAGAATATCATCTCTTTAGGCACCCTAGAGGCCCTTGGGTGTAAATACATAGCTGAAGGCGGAGTTATGAAAATTTCTAGAAGTGCTCTTGTTGTTATGAAAGCTTGTAGGTCTGGTAGCTTAGATATTTTGTAGGGAACTACTGTCACAGGCTCGGTTGCAGTCTCGTCATCATTATTGTCTGATTCTGACATCACCAAATTATGGCATATACGTTTGGGTCATATGAGTGAAAAATGTTTGAGCATATTGAGCAAAAGAGGTCTACTTTGCAGACAGAGTATTGGGCCACTGGATTTTTGTGAATACTGCATGTTTGGAAAGCAGAAAAGAGTCAGCTTCAATTCTCCGACAGTTCACAAAATAAAAGGTACTCTTGAATATATTCATTTAGACCTTTGGGGTCCAGCTCATGTTCAATCTAAGGGTGGTGTTAGGAATATGTTGACTTTCATTGACGATTATTCCAAGAAAGTTTGGGTTTATTTTCTGAAGCATAAAAATGATATTTTTCTAACCTTTAAACCATGGAAGGCTTTGATTGAGAAGCAAACAGGTAAACAGATTAAGCGGCTTCGAACAAATAATGGCATGAAATTTTGTGAATGTGACTTTGATGAATTCTACAAAAATGAAGGAATCGTTCGACATCGCACTATTAGGATGATGCCTCAACAAAATGGTGTGGCCAAACGTATGAACAGAACACTCTTGGAGAGAGCAAGGTGTATGATCTCAAATGCAGGGTTGACAAAGGACTTTTGGGTAGAGGCAATTAATATGGCCTGTTACGTTGTCAACCGCGCTCCGTCTGCAGCACTTAACTTTAAAACTTCGGAGAAAGTTTGGTCAGGTACTCATGCTGATTACTCTGATTTAAAAATTTTTGGGTGTCCAGCATATATACATGTAAATAAAGGAAAATTAGAACCTCGAGCGAAAAAGTGCATTTTTCTTAGGTATGCTTCTGGGGTGAAAGGATACAGATTATGGTATTCTGATCCCAAATCCCCAAAATTTGTAATCAGTAGAGATGTTACTTTTGATGAATTATCTATATTATCTTCAAAAGAGGAATCTATTAGTGGTACAAATGATAGTGCGCAGAAGCAGGTGGAGCTTGAGATTGGTAGTTCAAATTCTTTTAAGTTGAACTCTTCTACTCAAAGAATGCCAGTAGATAATCCCGAATCTACTGATAAAGATGATCTAGAGGAAGAGCAATATTCCATAGCCAAGAATAGACCACGGAGAGATATTCGACCACCACAAAGATATGTAAATTTAGTTACATATACTTTGTTTATTGCAGAAGAAACAAGTGAAGTTGGTGAGCCTACTACTTACTCAGATGCAGTTTCTTGTGATAATTCCACTAAGTGGTTGATTGCGATGAATGAAGAAATATAATCTCTCCATCAAAATAGAACTTGGGATCTTGTGAAGCCGCCTTTGGGTAAGAAAATTATTGGATGCAAATGGGATACTATTGCTGAGGGAAAAGTCCTTGTTCAGAAAATTCATACGAAGAACAATCCAGTTGATATGCTTACGAAGCTTCTTCCAGTTTATAAGTTCAAGCAGTGCTTGAACTTGGTTAGTGTTCATTGTTGGAGCAAATTTTGTGAAGAAGGTGGAGCAAATTTTGTTGGGACATGCCGGAGATTTGTTAGTTTGGCAAGTCCCATAGTCCCACATCGGGAAAATCAGGCTTGTTATATCATATTGGAACTATAAATAAGGGTCTGGGCTTTGAAGTCAGATGCACCACAATAAAAACTTAAGTGTTTGCTTTGGGTTTAAGTCTACACTCAATTAAATAGTTTGAGCTTATAGTTTGGGTTTTTCTTGTTTAATAGATTCGAGTGTTTTACGGCTTAGGAACATCTTCCTAAGGCATTTGTAATAGTCCCTCTTTTATAGTAGTGATTTACCAAAATTACCCTTTGGTAAATTTTCTAGGGCTAGCTCTAACATTAGTAATGATGATTTTATCATAGTTATTTGGGATAAATTAGAAAAGCTTTATGAGACTAACAATTTAAGTAACAAGTTATATCCGGAGAAGAATTTATATTGGCTGACGATGGAGAAAGGTGGGGAATTGATAGAGCATCTAAAAATATTCAAATGAATATTATACTGGAAGAAAGTTGTTGTGATGATTGATGAAGAAAATAACATGTTATTGCTTCTTATATTGCTTGTCTAACTCCTATGATAAGTTCGTGCAGATGATACTATCTTCGAGAGATATGATAACTCTAGAATAAGTTAAAAAGTTTTAGTATCTCATGCTACAAGAAAAATGAATAAATATAAAAAATATAAATAATGAAACATTAGCTGCTTCAGGTGGAGGATGATGAGGATAATTTTCTAAAGGGTAGATTTCAGCATGGCGGGTCAAGATCAAAAGTCAGCTCCTTAGATATTGTTCAATGTTATAGATATAAAGAGTATAAATATATCAAGCGAAATTATCCATGAAAAATAATGAAGAAGAGATAAGTGAATACTCTCTTGTTATAGATGATGCTAGAGATGTCCTCATAATCTACAAATATAATAATGTATCTTGAAAGAAGAGTTGATATTTAGATTCTACTTTGTTGCTCATATTTATACTCAAAAGAATTATTTTGATTCATTAAATGATAAGTTGTCTAGTAAGTTGAGTCTTAGTAATGATTTGAAGGCAGAGGTCATGGGTGTTAGTAAAGCGAAGATCCAAACATTTGATAGAGTGGTGGATTGATATGATTTATGTTCGGAAGATATCAAAAAATCTAATTTCTTTGAGTCTTTCAAATTCCTATGGTTATAACTACAAAGTTAGAGGTGGATTTCATGAAAGGAATATTATATCAATAAAGACCTCAAAATGTGATAGGTATATATGACACCAAGTTAGAAACATTTTGCACGTGCATGAGATGATATGTATATATGACACCAAGCTTCACTCACAGTATAAAAAACAAAGTGTGATATTTATGATTTTTAGCATGTAGACGGTTGAGGAAAAAAATCCTATTAATGATGAGATAGAGATTTCTCTCCGGAATCAAGTAGCATCATTGATTTAGTTCCAACTACACAGGATGCATTAATGGGTTTATTGGAATTAAGTGTTCGACCGTAAACTGATTCGATTTATATATTTATGGTGAATTCTTTAAGCCAATTATTTAATTTATGTAGGAGATACAAAATGAAAAAATACTCACTAAGATGGAGATTATTAGGAATGAAATTTATTTTAGAAATCTCAATTATATTCAAACTATTTGAAGGAGTCCTAATTAAATTTAAACTCATTGGTGGATTAGAACTAAAATTTAAATTAAGATTTTAATTAGTAAGAGTAGAACTAGAGATTTATGATTTGTTTCTATAAATACATTTTGAGTCTCAAGGTCTTGATGAGAGAAAAATATATAAAAAAAATATATGCTTTGAGTGCTCTATGATTTATTTTGAAAGTGTCTAGAGAGAGTGCTCTCTAAGATTTCTAAAGAGGATTGAGTGAAGTTTTTCTAAGTCTATATGAGAACATTGTAACTTAGACATAAGTAAGGAGCCATCGAATTATGTTAAATTTTCAATCAATTTTTTGATATGTTATTACAGTGTTAATCCCTAAGAATTTTCTTTTATTTCAAGTTTTTCCCTTCCTTCCTAACAAAGATAACCTTGCATAATTTTTAATTGATGGTAAACCTCATCTCAGGAAACCCAGGATAAGATATTTTTAGGCTCCAAGTCTGAATCAACTTGAGGCTTATAAATACCCCTCTTATCCATGGTTAATAAACACAAGACTTGAGAGTGAAAAAGAAAGAAACGCTGTTATAATCATGCGTGAACTCCTCTCAAAGTTCTAAGTGTTAGAATAGTTTGAGAGAGAAGTGAGTGGGGGTGTAAGGGTTATCTCCTAAACCCGATAAAAGGAGAATCGAGTTATAAAAGGTGGTTGGTCTCGCCTATTGAAGGAAGACTGATAGTGGATGCCGGTGGCCTCGACGGAAGAGGAATCGACGGAGTGGATGTAGGTCACAACGATTGAACCACTATAAAATCCAGTTTGTATTTACTTCTTACAATTTATATTAATTGCAAACTGCCTTCAATATATTTACGAACATGCTTTCAATCTAAGCATATTTTCGGAATCGATTTTAATCGTACGAAGAGTTTTTATTAAACCGATAGTTTTATGACTACACTAATTCACCCCCCCCCCTCTTAGTGCCAATTCGTTCTTAACAGTTGGTATCAAAGTCTCGTATTTCTCATTTGTTTTAAAACCCAAGAGAAATGGCTCATTTCGGCTTTCAAGAGGGTCACTCTCTCATTCGTCCTTCCTTGTTCAATGGAACAGACTACACATATTGGAAAACTCGAATGAGAGTTTTCTTACTTTCGTTGGATTTGAATTTATGGAATATCATTGAAAACGGATTTTAAAAGTCTTCTACTCAAATGAAAGAATGAAATGATTAGGAGAAGAAAACTTTTTCTTTAAATGCGAAAGCTATGAATACTTTGTTTTGCGCTTTGGATAAAACTGAGTTTAATCGGATTTCTGCTTGCGAAACGACTTTCGATATATGGCACACTCTCGAAATCACACATGAAGGCACTAGCAAAGTTAAAGATTCGAAAATCAACTTTTTAATGTATGATTTTAAACTTTTTCGAATGAAGCCAAGTGAAATCGTTGTTGACATGTACATGTTAGGATTAAGAGCACTAAGAGGGGAGGGGGGGGGTGAATTAGTGCAGCGGAAAACTTTCGTTGGTTCAAAAAAGACTTCGTACGAAAATCGTTTCAGAAAGATCTTTAACTTGAGAGCAAACGAAAGTATAGTTGATGAAAAGCAACAGAGGCAGTTTGCAGTTAAGATAAAAAGCAGAATATAAATGCAAACCGAGATTTAGAGTGGTTTCGTGAATCTTGACCTACATCCATTATTGGCTTCCTCCTCTGATGAGGTCACCGATGTCCACTAGAGGCTTTCCTTCAATAGGCGAAGGCCAATCACCTTTTACACCCCCTCTTCTCCTTTTACCGAGTTTAGGAGATAACCCTTACAAGCACTCACACTCCTCTCTTACAAAAATCTAACACTTAAAATAGAGAAGGGAATTCTAAAGAGATTGCAGTAGCGTTTCTTTACTCTTAGATACTCTGTGCTTGTATGCTTTAACCAGGGATGAGAGGGGTATTTATAGGCTTCAAGTTGATTCAAACTTGGAGCCTAAAACTTTCCCATCCCGAGTTCCCTGAGCACGGGCGGTACCACCACCGCCTGGGGCGCAGTGTTGGGTGGTACCACCTCCCAAACTGGCGGTACCACCGTCTGGCACCCTACCAGGGGCGGTACAACCGTCCAGACTAGCGGTACCATCGTCTGACATAGCCTCAAAGACTGTGCCACGACGGTGAGATTTCTTGGGGCACTATTTGGGCTTCTTATTGGGCCCAACATAGTTCTTACATGGGCCTAGCTGGCCTCTAATTGGGTTGGCCCAAATCCAATCTCAATTACGTGCTAATTATGATTCTTAAGATATATTCTAAGCTAAACAAAGTTCGTAAGTCTATTCTTCCGGCGAGCTTCCGGCGATCTTCTGGTGAACTTCCGACGATCTCTCGGCAATGTTCCGGTGGACTCTCGGCAAGCTCCTAGACTCCACGACGATCTTCTTGGCGAGTTTCGATGAGCTTCTTTAGCAAGCTCCGAGACTTCTCGGCTGGTTCCTATAGAACTTCCGACCAACGTCCGGACTTCCAACGAACTCTCGAACTCCTAAAGTGATCGTGCCCTTGACTCCGGGACTTTATTTTGCTCCATGCCTTGGCATCGTAGTTAATCCTGCACGTGTAAAACATACTTCGATCTAGACAATTAATACTAAGCAATAATTATGTTGTCCAACATGTCATTGGTCTCTCGACGCTTCGTTTGATTCTTCGGCACATCGTCCTCTCTTGCGGCCTATTGCCCAATCGGTTAGTTGACTCCGTAACTCCGATATCCTTAGCACAATATCCGCTCTTCTTGGCCTGATGCCCGAATCCAGGTCCCGAAGCCTTCTGTTAATACATCGACCGATCCACCGGCCCGACGTCCAATCTCCTGACATGTTTTCCTCCGACACAACATGATTTTTCCTGCTTTAATTATCTCATCCTAATCGAAGCATCCTGCATCACTCAAAACACAGATTAAAATATAAACAAATATCAATTGGTTTCATCATCAAAATACGAGATTTAACAATCTTCCCCTTTTTGATGATGACAATCAATCGACGATGGAGTTAACCTTAACTCCCAGAGTTTAAACAAACTCCTCCTATCAATATGCCGTATTGATAGAAACTCTTGGATTCAAAAATCCAAGCAACATGTCATGATCAAATCATGTATGATATCAACATACTTCTCCCTCTTTGTCATCAACAAAAATGAGAAGTTCCAACTATTCATGTGTTTGGAATAAGTTCAATACATTTGCATCATAAATCTCCAGTTTTATAATAATGCAAGCTAGCAAAAATTTTGAGTTTTATAAGCTTGTAAATTTTGCTAGATATGCAACTTCAGCATGTTTGTTCTACAAATATTCAAGCTAGCAAGTGTTTGAAAAAGAAAGCAAGTTTTGTAACATACAAGCTAGCAATAATTTAGAATTATGTAAGTTTGCAAATTTGCTTTTCTTTGTGATGTGCAAGATAGCAATTTTTCTTCTTTTGAGATAGCAACTCTTTGCTTCTCAAGATAGGCAAGCTAGTGATGTTCAATATAGCAAGCTCTTTCTTCTCTTTTGAGAAGTGCCATTATTTTTGCTTCCTTTGCAAAAATGCAAGCTAACAAAATGTTACATTGTTTTACAACATGAAAGCTAACAATTTGAGATGTTCAAGAAGCAAGTTCTTTCTTCTCTTTTGATAAGTATAATTTTTTGCTTTCTTCTTGAATTGTGCGAGCTATCATATTTTATCTCCCCTTTTGTCATTGTCAAAAAGAAGGGAAGACCCTTTATATCAATTATCAGATTATGACAAAGGTAAGTAATTGTTCTTATTTGCGCATCATTATATTTTTAAATTAGTACATGCACAATTTCAAAACCTTACATTTCATTTTTCATACACAATACCGAAAAATAAATCATTCATCATAATGAGCATATCATACATGATACTAAAACATTAAGCATTTATCAACATTTTGATCATGATACACATCATATGCATCACACATATCATCATAATAAAAGCATAAGTGTTGCATGCATCATTCCAAATCAAAAATGTTTCAAATCATGATGATATTAATTTGTCAAATTGCATCGTACCATGCATGATCATAACTTTCCCCTCTTTTATCATTTGTATGTATCAAAATAAATTCATGAATATTTCATGCATTCATATCATCACATAAAGAATATCAAGAAGAATTAATTGTGTGATGAGATAAATATTTTATGAATACAAGGAATTGTACATAAAAAACATATCATGAGAGATAAAATATCAAAGATCATGAAGATAAATCATGAGTATCAATAGATATTATGATTCTTTTTTAATACCTCAAATAGCAAAAAGAAAGAATTATAATAGACAATCTTGATTAATAAAAAGAATTTTCACGTTAAAATTCTGAGAATTCAAGAGAAAGCATGATTCATTTTAACAAATCTCCTCTTAAATAAATAACGAAAAGAATTCTTAGAAGATCATGATATAGATAGAATTCATTCAATCTTGTAGGAGAACAAGATATTAATTCATGCATATAAAATCTCTCAATTCATTATGAATCATAAAAATTATAATTAAAAAAATGATTCATATGGATAAATCTCAATAAGAAGATACAAGAACCCATAATAGGATATCTTGTTTCATAAATAATTTCAAGTTATAAATTATGAGAAATCAAGATCATGATTTTGATAAAACCTATTAAATTCAAATCATTTTCATAATCCAAGAGATTCATAAAAGTATAATATACATGTTTTCATTAATCTCCTTTTTGGAAAAATCGATAAAGTCAGAAAAATAAATTTTTCAAGGAGAAACCTTTCCTCTTTTTAGTTATTTCAATTCATGTGATTTATTTTATTCAAGCATGTCTTTTTTCATTTATACCAATTGAAAATATATATCATTGTTTAAAAATAAAAATGCAAGATTTATTACGACAAAGATCAATAAGCAATTTTCATTATGGTAAAAATCGATAATCCATAAATCGCAAGATTCATCATGCATGATTTTGAAAGGAAAACTCGTTGAGCATGATCTTATGCATTCTTTCAAATCAAACATGAATTCATTTATTTTCAAAATATTCATACAAGCCAAAGAAATCATTAAACATAAAGCATATTCATCAATCATAGTTTCATTGAGCAAAAGGCATTTTCAACCAAAATTATTTTGTTATTAAACATATAATATTTATTATTATTTTCGAAATTACTAGCATGATCCTAATTTTTGCATTTTCATTATATTTTAAACATGAAATTTAATAAAAAGTAATTTTTTTTAAACTAAATAAAAAAAAGCATCATGAAAAGCATCATGTAATTTTGAAATAAATTAAGGGAGTTTCGATTACCTCATCGTTGAAAGCTATTAAGGCGTAGTTTGCCATCTCGCCTTTGTTGATTTTCTCCTCGTCTTTAGAGGAGCTCGATTCATCCCATTTTGTGTTCTTCTTCTTACATTCAAAGCAAATAGTTCCATTCTTTTTGTTTTTTAATTTTTGTTTTATTAACTTTTTAAATTTTTTAGTGAGTTCATGTTCATGTACACCATCACTTGAGCTTATTCTCGAGTGATCTTCGATTGTTCTTAGTCTAAAATCCTTTCTGTTCTTTGGAAGGTGGTTCTCAAGTTCTTTGGAAGGTGGTTCTCAACTATCATAGGTCATCAATGACCCGATAAGTTCTTCGAGAGGGAAATTGTTCAAATCTTTTGATTCTTGTAAAGCCGTTACTTTTGAATCCCAAGTTTTAGAAAGTGAGCGTAAAACTTTACTAACAAGTTCAAAATTTAAAAAAGTTTTACTAAGAGCTTTTAAACCATTGACGACATCCGTAAAACGGGTGTACATATCAACAATGGTTTCGCTTGGTTTCATATTAAAAAGTTCAAAATCGTGCATTAAAAGGTTAATCTTAGAATCCTTAACTCTATTTGTGCCTTCGTGTGTGATTTTGAGAATATGCCAAATATCGAAGGCCTTTTCGCACAAAGAAATCCGATTAAATTCATTTTTATCTAAGGCATAAAATAGAGCATTCATAGCTCTAGCAAAATATCTTTTTCTCCAAATCATTCCAATTGTTCATTGGAAGAGAAGACATTTCAAATCTGTTTTCAATTATATGCCATAAATCAAAATTTAATGAAAGCAAAAAAACTCTCATTCGAGTTTTCCAATAAGTGTAGTCCGTCCTATTGAAAAAGGGAGGACAAATGAGAGAGTGACCCTCTTAAAAGCCGAAATGAGCTATTTCTCTTAGGTGTTAATCCAAATGAGAAATCACAAGGCTCTGATACCAAATGTTAGGATCAAGAGCACTAAGAGAGGGGGGAGGGGTGAATTAGTGCAACAGAAAACTTTCATCGGTTCAAAAAAGACTTCGTACGAAAATCATTTCAGAAAGATCTTTAACTTGAGAGCAAATAGAAGTATTGTTGATGTAAAGCAACAAAGGTAGTTTGCAGTTAAGATAAAGAGCAGAATGTAAATGCAAACCGAGAATTAGAGTGGTTCGGTCAATCTTGACCTACATCTACTTTTGGCTTCCTCCTCCGATGAGGTCATTGACGTTCACAAGAGGCCTTCCTTCAATAGGCAAAGGCTAATCACCTTTTACACCCTTCTTCTCCTTTTATTGGGTTTAGGAGATAACCCTTACAAGCACTCACACTCCTCTCTTACAGAAATCTAACACTTAGAGTAGAGGAGGGAATTCTAAAGAGATTTCAGTAGCGATTCTTTGCTCTTAGACTCTCTGTGCTTGTATGCTTTAACTAGAGATGAGAGGGGTATTTATAGGCTTCAAGTTGATTTAAACTTGGAGCCTAAAACTTTCCCATCCTGAGTTCCTTGGGCGCGGGCGGTACCATCGCCCAGTGTTACTAGTTGGTACCACCGCCCAGCATTGCGCCCTAGATGGTACATCACCCATATTAGTGGTACCACCGCTTGGCACCCTGCCAGGGGTGGTACAACTGCCCAGACTAGCGATACCACCGTCTGACACAGCCTCGAAGACTGTGCCACGATGGTGAGATTTCTTAGGGCATTGTTTGGGCTTCTTGTTGGGCCCAACATAGTTCTTACATGGGCCTAGCTGGCCCCTAATTGGGTTGGTCTTAATCCAATCCCAATTACGTACTAACTACGATTCCTAAGACATATTCTAAGTTAAACAAAGTCCGTAAGTCTATTCTTCCGGCGAGCTTCCGATGATCTTCCGGTGAACTTCCGATGATCTCTCGGCAATGTTTCGGTGGACTCTCAGGAAGCTCTTGGACTTCACGATGATCTTGTTGGTGGGTTCCGATGAGATTCTCTGGCAAGCTCCAAGACTTCTTGGTTGGTTCTTCCAGAACTTCCGACGAATGTCTGGACTTCCAACGAACTCTCGAACTCCCAACGTGATCGCGTCTTTGACTCCAGGACTTCATTTTGCACCATGCCTTGCCATCGTAGTTAATCCTACACATGTAAAACACACTTCGATCCGGACAATTAATACTATGTAATAATCATGTTGTTTGGCATGTCATTGGTCCCTCGACGCTTCGTCTGATTCTTCGGCGTATCGTCCTCTCTTCCGACCTATTGCCCAATCGACTAGTTGACTCCGCAACTCCGATATCCTTGGCATAATATCTGCTCTTCTTGGCCAGATGCCCGAATCCACATCCCAAAGACTTCTATCGATACGTCGACTGATCCACCGACCGGACGTCCAATCTTCTAACATGTTTTCCTCCGGCACAACATGATTTTTCCTGCTTTAATTATCCCATCCTAATCGAAGCATCCTACGTCACTCAAAACACAGATTAAAACATAAACAAATATCAATTGGTTTCATCATCAAAATACGAGATTTAATAGTACACCCATTTTACAGATGTCATCAATGGTTTAAAAGCACTTGGTAGAAGTTTTTCGAATTTTGAACTTGTAAATAAGATTTTACGTTCTCTTAATAAGAGTTGGGATTCAAAAGTAATGGCTATTCAAGAATAAAAAACTTGAACCATTTACCAATTGAAGAACTTATAGGGTCTTTGATGACATATAAAATAACGTACAATGCACGTGAAGAATTTGAGAACCACCTTCTAAAGAACAAGAAGGATTTCAGACTTAGAACAATTGAAGATCACTCGAGCATAAGCTCAAGTGATGGTGAACTTGAACTCCTCATGAAAATTTAAAATAAGAATTAAAAGTTAAAAATAAACTTAAAAAGAAGAAGAAGGCAACTTTGGATGAATCAAGCTCCTCCGAAGACGAGGAGAAAAACAAAGGCGAGGTGGCAAACTACGTCTTAACGACATTCGACAATGAGGTAAACAACTCAAACAAAACTCCTTTAATTTACTTTGAAATTACATAATACTTTTCATGAGCTATTTTTAATTTAGTTTAGAATATTATTTCTCATGAAAATTGCTTGTTTAATAAATGAAAATATAAAAAATTAGGAATCATGCTTATCTAGTAATTTTAAAAATAATCATAAAAATTGTATGTGTTATGATAAAGGAACAAAATGTTAGACATAAATCATGCTAGATGTTTTAATGATAATGTGTATCTTAATGATTTCTGTATTACTTTTGATTGAAAATACTTTATGAAATCATGCTTGATGAAATAATGTAATGATGCATAATGATCATGCTTAATAAATTTATCTTTCAAAATTATGCATGATGGTTTGAAGTAATGACGATTTTTGGGGTGATTTATGCCTTATTGATCTTTGTTGTAATAAATTTTGCACTTTCGGTTTTAAACATGATACATGTTTTTATTGGACATAAATGAAATAAATCATATGAATTGAAATAACTAAAAAGAGGAAAACATTTTTCTTAAAAATTATTTTTCTCTATCTTTTTGATTTTGATGAATCTATTTGTATCATTTTTACGAATCTTTTGGACTTTGAAAATGATTTTGATGATTTAAATTTGAATAAATTTTTATCCAAATCATGATCTTGATTCCTTGATATTTACAAATTAAGATTTATTATGAATCAAGATTTTATATTAATCTTTCTCCTATGATTCTTCTTGGTATTTTATTTAAAGAGATTTACTCTATGAATCATGTCTTTTGGTATTTAAGTGGTCTTATATTTCATGATATGATCTCTTTGTATTTATGACTTGTATTCCTTCCACCATTATGTTCTTCCCTTATTCTTTCTTGTTTACAATAACAAAAAGAGGAAAGAAAATAGGTAAATCTCAAGAGAACAAGGTTTGCTAGCTTGATTGATAAACTTAGACATGTTAGATCTCCCAAATGCATAAATTCTTCTTATACATTTTTTGGATTATGATCTTGATTTCTTGAATTTTAGACTTGATCTTTCATTTTTGATGATTAAAATAATGATTGGAATATTGATGTACTTATGAATGATGATTTAGAATCATACATGTAATGATGATTTTATATTTTGAAAATATATATGATGATTTGGTATTATGCATACAATACTTTAACTTATGATAATGATGCATGCAATGATGAAATATTCATGATGATAAATTATTTTGATATTCATGACTTGATTTTACATCTTTGTTATTTATCCTTATCATGCTTTGAAAATTTTTGTAAAGGGAAAAAGAGACACAAAATTGTATTCATCCTTTCTTTTCGAAAATGATAAATGGGGAGATAGCTAGCTTGCTAGCTAGCTTGCACAAGTCAAGAAGATGCAAAGACATGCTAGCTTGCTTATCTCAAAAGAGAAGCAAATATCGCTAACTTACATATTTCAAGAAGCAAAAGTTGCTTTCTTGAACATCTCAAATATTGCTAGCTTATATTTATTTTAAAATGATATAAAAATTTGCTAACTTGCATGATGTAGAATTTGCTATCTTAAACATCACCAAGAATTGCTAGCTTGCAATCTCAAGAGAAGCAAAAGTACTGTCTTGCCTATCTTAAGAAGCAAAACATGCTAAACTTGCACATCTAGCAAAATTTACAAACTTGCAAAACTTAGAATTTTTGCTAGCTTGCATGATGATAAAAATGGAGATTATGTTTATTATGTAATGAGTTGAACACCTATATCTCAAACACTTGATAGTTGAACTTCTCCTTTTTGTTGATGACAAAGGGGGAGAAGTATGATGTTATGCATAAGTTTATGATAACATGTTGCTTGGATTTTTGAATCCAAGAGTTCTATCAATGTAACATATTGATAGGGGGAGTTTGTTTAAACTCCGTCATCAATTGGTTATCATCATCAAAAAGGGGGAGATTGTTGAATCTCAGATTTTGATGATGGAACCAATTGATAAGTGTTTATGATTTAATCCACGTTTTGAGTGACGCAGGATGCTTTGATCAGGAAGAGATAATTAAAGCAAGAAGAATCATGTTGGGCCGGAGAAACATGTCAGAAGATTGGTCGTCGCGCCGAAGGATCGGTTGATGTATCGGCAGAAGGCTTCGGGCCATGGTTTTGGGCATCGAGCCAAAAAGAGCGGATATTGCATCAAGGATATCGGAGTTGTGGAGATCAACTAGCTGATTGGGCAATAGGCCATAAGAGAGGATGATGCGTCGAAGAATCGGATGAAGCATTGATGGACCAATGACATGCTAGACAATGTGATTCATGCTTAGTAATAATTGTCTAGATCGAAGTGTATTTTATGTGTGCAAGATTAACTATGATAGCAAGGCATAAAGTAAAATGAAGTCCTGGAGTCAAGAACATGATTTTGTTGGGAGTTTGAGAGTTCATCGGAAGTCCGGACATTCATCGAAAGTTTTGCCGGAATTGATCGAGAAGTCTAGGATCTTGCCAAAGAAGCTCATCGGAACTCACCAAGAAGATCGTCATGAAGTCCAGGAGCTTGCTGGGAGTCTGCTGGAATATTGTCGAGAGTTCGTCGGAAGTTCACCGGAAGATCGCCAGAAGCTTGCCGGAAGATCGCCGGAAGAAACTAGACTTATAGACTTGTTTAGCTTAGTAAATATCTTAGAATTCATAGTTAGCACATAATTGGGATTGGAATTGGTCCAACCCAATTAGGGGCCAGTTGGGACCATGTATGAATTGTGTTGGGCCCAATGAAAAGGCCCAAATAGTGACCCAAGAGGTGACACTATCGTGGCATAGTCTCCGAGACTATGTCAAGCAGTGGTAACGCCGGTCTGGGCGGTGGTACCGCCTAGTGGCAGGGTGCCAGGCGGTGGCACCGCCCTTGTCATGCGGTGGTATCGCCCAATGCAATGTCAATGTCAGACTGACACTAACGGTGGTACCGCCCAACATAGGAGGTGGTACCACCTGTACCCAAGAAACCCAAGATGAGATATTTTTAGGCTTCAAGTTTGAATCAACTTGAGGCTTATAAATACCTCTCCCATCCCTGGTTAATAAGCACAAGACTTGAGAGTAAAAAAGAAAGAAACGCTATCGTATTCTTGTGTGAACTCCTCTCAAAGTTCTAAATGTTAGAATAGTTTGAGAGAGGAATGAGTGGGGGTGTAAAGGTTATCTTCTAAACCCAGTAAAAGGAGAATCGAGTTGTAAAAGGTGATTTGTCTTCGCCTATTGAAGGAAGACAAATAGTGGATGCCGATGGCCTTGACGGAAGAGGAATCGACAGAGTGGATGTAGGTCACAACGACGGAACCACTATAAAATCCGGTTTACATTTACTTCTTGCAATTTACATTAATTGCAAACTACCTTCAATACATTTACGAACACACTTTCAATCTAAGCATATTTTCAGAATCGGTTTTAGTCGTATGAAGAGTTTTTATTAAACCGACGGTTTTACCGCTGCACTAATTCACCCCCCACCTCTTAGTGCCAACTTGTTCCTAACAATTCTATCATTCATTCTTATATATTCAATGGGATGGACTACACATATTGAAAAACTCAAATAAGAGTTTTCTTGCTTTTTTTAGATTTAAATTTATGGAATATTGTCAAAAGCGATTTTTCAAAGTCTTCTACTCCAATGAATGAATGAAATGATTTGGAGAAGAAAACTTTTTCCTTGAATGCTAGAGCTATGAATGCTCTATTTTATATCGTAGACAAAAATGAATTTAATCGTGTTTCCATTTGCGAAACTACTTCCGATATTTGGCACACTCTTGAAATCATACACGAAGGCACTAGTAGAGTTAAAGACTCTACAATAAATATTTTGATGCATGATTTTAAATTATTTCGAATGAAGCCTGTTAGGATCGGGGTCGGCACTAAGAGGGGGAGTGAATCAGTGCAGCGGATAAAAACGTCGGTTTCGAAAAATCTTTCGTACGATAAAACCCAAACTCGGAAATGCTTAACTGGAAACACATGTTCATAAATGTATTGAAGGTAGTAAGCTATTAAAGAGGTTTGCAGTAAAGATAAATTACTCAAGTAAAATGCAAACTAGATTTTAGAGTGGTTTGGTCATCGTGACCTACATCCACTTCGTCGGTTCTTCTTTTGTCGAGGCCACCGGCATCCACTATTGATCTTCCTTTAATAGGCAAAGATCAACCTCCTTCTTACACCCCTCTTCTCCTTTTACCGGGTTTAGGAGAAAACCCTTACAAGCACTCACTCCTCTCTTACAGAATTCTAAACTTAGAGTGGAAGAGGGAATTTCTAAAGAGATTACAGTAGCGTTTCTTCACTTTTAAACTCTTTGTGCTTGTGTGTGTTAACCAAGGATGAGAGGGGTATTTATAGGCTTCAAGTTGATTCAAACTTGGAGCCTAAAAACATCTCATCCCGGGTTTCCCGGGCATGGGCGGTACCACCGCCTACGCTAGGCGGTACCACCACCAGTGTCAGTCTGACACTAACACTACACTGGGCGGTACCACCGCCTGGGATGCTGTGCTAGGCGGTACCATTGCCGAGACTGGTGGTATCGCTGCTTGGTACCTTGCTAGGGGTGGTACAATCGCCCAGACTAGCGGTATCACCGCTTAACACCCTACTAGGGGCGATACAATCGCCCAGATTGGCGATACCACCGCCTAACACAATCTCGAAGACTGTGCCATGACGGTGCCATTTCGTGGGGCATTGTTTGGGCCTCTCATTGGGCCCAACACTGTCCTTACATGGGCCTAGCTGGCCCCTAATTGGGTTGGCCCAAATCTAAATAAGTCCCTATGTCTTAGTTTCTTCCGGCGAGCTTTCGACGATCTCTCGCCAATATTCCGGCAGACTACCGATAAGCTCCCTAACTTCACGACGATCTTCTTGGTGAGTTCTGATGAGCTTCTCTAGCAAGCTCCAAGACTTCTTGGCTGGTTTTGCTAGAACTTTCGACGAACGTCCGGACTTCCGACGAACTCTTGAACTCCCAATGAAAACGCATCCTTGACTCCGGGACTTCATTTTGCTTCATGCCTTGCAATTATAGTCAATCCTTCACATGTAAAACACACTTTGATCTAGACAATTAATACTAAGCATTAGTCATGTTGTCCGACATGTCATTGGTCCCTTGACGCTTCGTCCGATTCTTCGGCGCATCGTCCTCTCTTACAGCCTATTGCTTAATCGATCAGTTGACTCTGCAACTCCGATATCCTTGGCGCAATATCCACTCTTCTTGGCCCGATGCCCGAATCCATGGCCCGAAGCCTTATGTCGATATGTTGACCGACCCTTCGGCCTGACGTTCAATCTTCTGACATGTTTTCCTCCGGCACAATATGATTCTTCCTGCTTTAATTGTCTAGTCTTGATCGAAGTATCCTACGTCACTCAAAACGTAGATTAAAAACATAAACACTTATCAATTGGTTTCATCATCAAAATATGAGATTCATCAAAGCCAAGCAAAACTATTGTTGACATGTACACCTGTTTTACGAATGTCGTTAATAGTTTAAAATTTCTTGGCAAATGTTTTATAAATTTTGAACTTGTTAACAAGATATTAAGATCCCTTCTAAAAAGTTGGGATCCTAAAATAATGGCAATACAAGAAGCAAAAGATCTCAATAATTTTCTACTTGAAGAACTTATTAGTTTATTGATGACAGATGAAATGTTGTGCAATGCATATGATGAACATGATGAACATGAGAACTACCTTCCAAACAACAGGAAGGATTTGACATTTCGAATAATAGAATACCACTTGAGTGATAACTCAAGTGATGATAATGATGACCTTGAACTCCTCACAATAAAGCTTAAAAAATTCTTAAAACAAGAATTAAAAAATAAAATTAAACTTAAAAAAATTATCAAAGAAGAAAAAGACATTCAAGGCAATATGGGATGAATCGAGTACTTTCAAAGATGAGAAGCAAACCAACAAAGACAAGGTGGTGAACTACGCCTTAATAGCTTTTGACGAAGAGGTAACCAAAACACCCTTAGTTTATTTTAAAATTACTTGATGCTTTTCATGAGTTTTTTAAAAAATTAGTTAGTAAAAAATTAAAAAAATTACAAAAATTATCATGCTAGTGTTTTAATTTTTTTTTAAAATTTGAGTATGACAATTGCATGATTAGATTCATTTAAAAAGAAAAATACATTAAGAATAAAATGTTTTTGAATGAAAATGCTTTATGTTTAATGAAATTATGTTTGATGTTTTAATGAAGTAATAATGTGTATCTTGATGATTTCTATATTGTTTTTTATTTTGATTGAAAATGCTTTATGTTTAATGAAATTATGTTTGATTATTTAATGATGCATAATGACGTAAAACGTAATAAAAATATTAAAAGTTTTGGGACAATGTTTAATGATTTAATTATGAATAATGAATTGAAATCATGCTTAATGAGTTTATATTTCGAAATTATGCATGATGATTTTTGTGATGTATGACTTGTTGATATTTTTAGTGATGAATCTTGCTTTTAAACGATGATGCATATTTTTATTTGGCATAAATGAAAAAGGCATGCTTGTATGAAATAAATCACATGAATTGAAACAACTAAAAAGAGGAAAGCATTTTTCTTGAAATTTTTTTTTCTCTATCTTATGAATTTTTCAAAAAGAGATTAATGAACCTATTTATATTTTTTATGAATCTCTTGAAAATTATTTTGATGATTTGACGGTTTAAATTTGAATGAATCTTATTTATAACATGATCTTGAATTCTCGGAATTATAACTCGAAATATTTTATGATTCAAGATATCTTATTATGTGTTCTTATATCATTTAAGAGGAGATTTTTTTTAAGAATCATGATTTTTTGAATTACAACTTAAGATTTCTTATGCATGATTCGAGATCATTTATTATTTATTCTCCTACAATTCTTTTGTTGTTTACTAAAGAGAATATCTTTCTCGAAATTCATGATTTAAAATTTTTTTTGAAGGTCTTTTACTATTTGATCTCCTAAGATTTCCTTTTAATTATTTAAGAGGAGATTTGTCAAAGTGAATCACGTATTTTGGTATTCACATGATCTTTGATATTATCTTTCATGACATGATGTGTAAATACCTTTGTGTTTGTGGTTGTAAACCTTATGTTATAAGTAGAGCTTTGATGTAAAAAAAAAAATTATTACCATTGTATTCTTCCACTCTACTTCTTCCTTTTTTACAATGACAAAGGGGAGAAAGAAAATTGCTAGCATATCAAGAGAACCAAAATTGTTGGTTTTAATGTTAAATTTAGGCAAATTGTTAAATCTCCCAAATGCATAAACTCTCCTTATACATTTTATTTTTCGGATCATGATCTTGACTTCTTAATTTTTATGACTTGAGTCTTTTTTTTGAATCAAGATCGTTTCTTATCATTCTTTCTATTTACAAAAGAAGAAATTTGTCAAAAATGATATATGGTCTTTTGACATTCATGACTTGATTTTTTGAAATATTGATGTAAATTCTTCTTTGTTATTTATCTTTATCATGATTTGAAGATTGAAGTAAAGGGAAAAGAATTACAACATTGTATTCTTCCCTTCTATTTGACAATGACAAAGGGGGAGTAAAATTTTCTAGTTTACAAATTGCAAGGAGAAAGATTTGCTAGCTTGCACTTCTCAAAAGAGAAGAAAGAACTTGCTATCTTGAACATCATTAAGTTTTTTAGCTTGCATATTTCAAGAAGATGCAAAAATATGCTATCTTGCACATTGCAAAGAAAAGCAAACTTGTTAACTTGCATATCTTAAAAATTGCTAGCTTACATGATGTAAAACTTGCTAGAATTGCTAGCTTGTAATCTAAAGAGAAGCAAAAAGTTGCTATCTTGAGAAAAGCAAACATGCTAAACTTGCATATCTCTAAAAATTGCTAGCATGCATGTTCAAAACTTGCTATCTTACTAGCTTGCATATTTAAAAAATATTGCTAGTTGCACTTCTCCTTTTTGTTGATGACAAAGGGGGAGAAGATATGATGATGAGTTGAATGAGCGATGATGTATAGGTTATGATAATAATCATGTATGAGATGATGCACTTGGATATGTTGATTATGTATGATTTTATGTTGCATGCAATGATAAGATTAATTGGTAATGTCAATATTCATGATGCATGCAATATTGAAGTACTTTTATGTTTTATAACATTACATGATTTTTTGAATTTAAAGGTTCTATCAATATGGCATATTGATAGGGGGAGTTTAGTTTAAATTTTGTCATCAATTGGTTGTCATCATCAAAAAGGGGGAGATTGTTGAATTTCATATTTTGATGATGAAATCAATTGATGAGTTTTGATCTAATCTATGTTTTGAGTGATGTAGGGCTAACTTCGATCAGAAAAGGAAAATTGATTAAAACAAGAAGAATCGAATGTTGGGTCGGAGTGAACATGTCAGAAGATTGGACGTTGGGCCGGAGGATCGGTCGACATGTTAGTAGAAGGCTTCGTGCCATGAATTCGGGTATCAGGTCGAAGGATTGGACATTGCGCCAAGGAGATCAGAAGTTGCGGGAGTCAACATATCGATTGGGCAATACGTCGAACGAGAGAATGATGCACCGAAAGATCAGACGAAGCGTCGGAAGAACCAATGATATGTCAGAAAATAAATGATTAAGTGCTTTGTAATAATTTGCCTAGATCGAGTTAGTTTAGGTCTAACTGAGTCAGTATTAAGTTGAAATAATGTCAACTCAATTAGGGGGCCAATTAAGCTTAAATTGAAAGTAATTTGGGCTCATTGGGAGGCCCATTCAGTGATCAAAATGTTGGGTTAGGCGGTGGCACCGCCAGAACAAGCGGTGGAACTATCTATGAGTTGGAAACCTCGAAAAACCCCATCTCCGAGGCTATCAGGCGGTGGTACCACCAGACTGGGCGGTGGTACCACCCAGTGACAGTGTTTCAGGTGATTGTATCGCTAGACTGGGTAGTGGTACCATCAGACTAGGTAGTGGTATCGCCTAGTGTCAAGCTATAAGCGGTGGTACCACCCAGTGCAGGCGATGGTACCGCTCATACCCAGAGGACCCGGAAGTTTAAATTTTTGGCTTCATTTTTGAAACCATTTGGGGCCTATAAATACCTCACTTGGGCAATAAGAAAGTATCAAGAATTCTTGAGGAAAAAACTGAGTAAACTTTACTAAAACTTTGAGTTCCCTCCTCCTAGTGCTTAGAGTTAGTCCTAAGGGAGGTGTGTGAAGGAATACTTATAAAAGAGTGACTTGTAAGGGTTATCTCCTAAACTCGTGAAAAGGAAAAAGTGCTGTAAATAGGTGGTTTGGTCTTCGCCTATTGAAGGAAGACCATTAGTGGATGCCGGTGACCTCAATAGAGGAGGAATATCGGAAGTGAATGTAGGTCACTACGACCGAACCACTATAAATTATAGTGTATTGTTTCCTTACTGCTTATTCTCTTTACTACATTCTATTTTACTTCATTGCAAACTATATAATCCCCTCTTCTCTATTCACTTGCAAACTTATATGAGTCAAACAAATAGTTTTCGTCGAAATTGATTTTTATCGTATGAAGAATTTTAAACCGATGTAATTTTTCTGCTGTACTAATTCAAAAACCCCCACCCACTCCCCCCCCCCCCCCCCCACCTCTTAACACTCTTAGTTTTCCCTCAATTGCATCGCCGGTTACCAACGATCCATCACCCTCAACCATGATTTCGAAAGGGGTCACACACTTAATTGTAGGGAGAATTAATTTTTGATGGCATGGCCCGATTATTCGGGCACCTAGTGTCGATCTGCATCCATTGTCCATTTCAGGTATGTCCCTACCGTGATAGATGATGCGTCCCCAATCATCCTTCCATGATGTAATTGACAAGAAGACGTGTTCATTAGCCATTGATATAAATGAACCGCTAAAGGTACAAAAAGCTCATGAGGGGATGAGCAGCCGACCACCCTCCATCGACAAATCAAGTATAAAGGTAGCCCCCAAAACTAGATGGGGCAGGCAAACTTAACCTAAACTCTCTTGAGCTCTACTAAACCCTCTTTATTTTCTCTACTGACTTCAGCATTAAAGGGGTTAGGTCAGGATATCTCTTGATGCTGACAAATTCTATAAGACCCCAGCACATCTAAGGAGCACCTCGGGGCAACCATGGAGCATCACTAAATAAAACCATGGTGCACCTCGGGATGACTTTGAACTTCCTTCATAAACAAATCGCACTTCAGAAGGACCATGTTGTCATGGACAAACTTCAAAACAGGATGTTTGATGTAATGCTTATGTATGTCCATATCTTTTGGTATGTTCATGCTTTGTACAACATGTAGAGGGACGACCGAAGGCTTAATAGTCCCATTTTAGTTGGGTTGATGGCTGCTTTAGGCTTGTAAATAAAAGTTGTGTTATGTAGACACGTGTGAGAGATATTCGGTCTGTAATGAACCATTTTACCCTTTGTTATGCAACTGTTCAGAGCTTGTAAAGTCTGTTTGTAATTTGCATTGTCTATGAAGTGTTTCCTGGAATATTTGCTTGTGGATCCTGAGTGAGGCGTTCTCTCTAACTCGTTCTCTCTTTTGTTGGTCCTAAGGGACAATAGGAGGCTTCGGGGAGGCTGACTTTTACGGACGGACACGCAAGGGTGCCGCACGACTTAGGCAAAACCAGCTAAGTCCATGACAGATGGTATCAGAGCGGGACAAGCACTCATAGAAACACTTAGCATGCAAACATGGGGGACCTAGCGGGGCTGCGTTGAGGGCAGTCAGTACATGCGTGACGTTTGGGGGAAAACGAGCATAGAGATGTAGGGAAAAGGAGTCGCTCGGAGGAGTGGGCATCTAAGATTGGCATTCAGAGGAATGACCAACCCTTCGTGCAAGAGGCACCATGAGAATAGACAAGCTTGGAAGAATGTAGAGCGTACAAAGGTTGGGATGGCTGAGTTTGAGCTATGGCTCAACGTTGACAACTATACTTGATGGTGCTCAAGGCAAGCGAGGCGCTTGGTAAAGGATGAGACCATGCAAGGTGGAATGAGTTGCTCAGCGACCGAAAGAGTTGTACAAAGCTCACAGAGGTGTGGGGAATTGCTAACTCAAAGAATTTGGTACTCATGCATGGGCTTGTATGCGGACGATGGAATGTTCGTGGCCATCCCAAGGCGACTGAAACTCGGCGCCATAAAGCATTGAAACTTTCTCTTCAGCATGTGAAGGATACGTCCGTAGGAGGCTGAAGTGTGTAATGAGTTCAGCATGTTGCTAGACCTTGAGTGGTGCAGCGGGGGCTATATTGACGTGGAGTCGCAATCTAACAAGTGCGTTTGCAGGAGGCAGAATAATGCACAGTTTGTTCAGCAGATCGGAGTAGTCCAAGGGGATGGTGGTCTCCGAAATGAAGAGAGATATTGCTCCAACGGGATAGTTATCCAGGAGGGATAAGTCCCAACTATCCAGAGGGAGAATCATGTGAGATGGACCTCACAAGTTGAGGAGTACCTCAACAAACAACAACTCCACGAAGCTCAATGGACTAAGCAAGCGGCGAGGAGTCGTCGCATGATCTCGCTCGAGAGAATGCATTGGTAGATGCATTGCGAGATTAAGTGGGGGAGTGACCGAAAGCAATACAAATGAAGCACACTTGGAGTCGATATGGAGATTAGACTCGAGGGAGGGCTGACCCGTGAAATGGTGGGCGCGAAGGCCACCATCAACTCAATGCAAAAATGAGGAGCGGAGCAACTTGGGAGTAACTACTAGTCATAGGTGCCCAGCAAGCCAATCATGTGAGTGATGGCGCGTGTGACTTGAAACAGAATCTTTTTGCTTATTATATTTTGGCGTATATCACTTTATAACTATTGCATAAATGCATACATATATTATGATGTCCTTGGATTTGTGCAATGGGAATCGGATCGTGATGAGATCACGATAATGAGATCGATTCACCTTTAAACACATGTCCTAAATAATCCCGGTCATAGGTTACTCGAAAGGGACATCGTGATAACCGGACAGACTGGTGTGCTGTATACCTGTCCATATGATGGATGCAGCTGGTCTCATAGCTGCTCGTATAGGGACACTAGGGATACAGTACAGGTGCTCATTGGAGAATGAGTTCACTGATTGATCTGCTTACGGAATGCTGGATGGTTGATGATGCCTTATTGTCAGATAGTGATTCCGTAGTCCTAGTGGTATATCTGGTCCTTAGACTTGAGACACCAAGGATGTCCTGTATGAGTGCTCCACTCTTTGATACCAGACTTATAGGTTTGGTTGTCCCAGATCTAGTACAGTTGGTCATTGGGAGTGGTAGTCGACCTTACGAAGGCTATTGAGTGTCGATAGAGGATCATCCACTCTCGGCGTCATGAGAGGAATATCCCATGTGTTTTTGCTCAGACAAATCCCTGGTCAGGGTCATTTGGGTTGAGAGAGAAAGAGTTCTCCGGGAGAATCAGATTAGAGCGAGACTCGAGTAGAAACCGTATGGGTCTAACAACACCATGCTCTATATACTGTCTCTGGGATATTAGATGGATGAGGGACTATATGTACACGGTAACTAAGGACAGACAGGTCCAATGGATTGGATTCCCCTGTATCGTTTGGGGACTATGGCGTAGTGGCCTAGTACGTCCGTAGTCGATGAGTCGAGTGAATTATTATAGAGATAATAATTCACTGAGTTAGAAGGAGTTCTAACAGGTATGACTCACGGCCAGCTCGATATTGGGCCTAGAGGGTCACATACATATGGTAGGCATTACGATGAGTAGGGTTCGGATATGAGATATCCGACGGAGCCCTTGTCTTATTGGATGTAGATCCAATACCCACTAGGGGAGGACCCATTAGGGTTTGATAGGGGACCTCTATAAATAGGAGGGATTCAGAGCCTCATAGACTAGAGTCTTTGCTTGCCCTTTCTATTCTCCTCTCCCTCTCTACCTCAAAGCAGGCCTGGAGTTTTGAGGAGCGTCGTCGCAACCCTACTATGTGGATCACCGCTAGAGAGGAGGATGCTTGACCTCCTTCACCCTCTCCTAAGGATCTGTAAGGAAACAGGGATGTACAATCTCCCTAGGTAACACAATCTACTCTATACGCAGTTTTGAGTTTCGCGGATTTTGTGCACCAATCTTCGCACGACGACGAACATCTTTTTGGGAATCGGGGATTTTGTTTTTTTGTTCTTCCACTGCGCATGTGATGTCGCCCCCAAGATTTCCCAACAGTGGTATCCTAGCCAGGTTGTTCGTGCGAATGATTGGTTTCGAATTGTGTGTGTTGTGTTTTGGAAGAATTTTGACGTCAAAATCGTTGACGCAAAAATAAGGAAGGGCAGCAACAGTTGCTGCCCTCGATCTGCGTGCGTGCAGCGCAACCGAAGGCGGGCAGCACAGGGGCTACGTCTGCAGCAGCCGGCCGGCGGCCTGCTTGCAGCAGGCTTGCGTCCGGCGGGGCTGGCAGCCCGCGGGCAGATCGGGCGCCTCTACCAGCAGGTTGGCGACGGCGGCAGCAGTAAGAGGGAATTAGGGTTTTGGGCCAAAAGATAGTTTTGCCCCTGTGAATTTGAGAAATTTCAGTTTCTGTCTTTTATCTAAATTATGAAAATACCCTTAGGAATTAAAAAATTCCCTACATGTCCCTGATTTCAGAAAATATTAAATAATTAAAATATTTAGTTGATTATTATTTTTATTATTATCTAATAGTCCTACATGATGATGATTATTTATACATGTGATGTATGATGTGTGGACGGATGATCATGGACCGTGTGATGTGTGTACTCGTGATTATTATTATTGAGGTCTGCGTGCCTCCATTATATTTCTCGTTTATTGTCGGGCCTGCGTGCCTATGATTAAGTTGTAATCACATGAGAAGGCACAGCGGGAGCGTGGATGCGATAGCAGGACCCACGAGACGGACGATCGGGATGCATGAAGATGCATCAAGATGTCGACGGAACCGACGAGGACGAGATGGACGATCACAGGGCATGGTGATGCACTGTTGCACACATAGATCTTGATGTGAGTGATTAGGCCTACTGGCTCGGGCCTAATCATATTAGGTTGTGGTCCATGATCATCTGGTGTGATTGCTTATATACATACTAGATATGTATATATATTTGCATGCGATGTAGATATATATTAAATATGTATATGTTTGACATGTCATATTAGGAGACCAAATCATAGAAACATCTCTCGATAATATTAAGTCGGTAAACGTGAGGCAATTAGATTGACCCACGTGGCCTTCCATCGTTATAAGTAGGAACCGATTCCCGGTGTAGGTTGAGTTGGTCGAGTCCCTCGAGACTCACTTATATCGCGATTCGCTATCTTGTTTACGACATAGAGATGTCACCGGTGACCTAAGGGCATGGTATGCTTGGTCGAGTCCCTCGAGGGTATATCATCAAATCAGACTCATCTTGTAACGAAGGTGTTGACTTAACCGAGCATCATGGTTGGTCGAGTCCCTCGAGGCCATGGTGATTCGGAGGTCAAACAGGACGGGAATCACAAGGAGTTGTGATCGGCAAGAGTTTACACTAAGACGCTGATTGGATCCTGATCCCCACTAGAAGTCTGTCGGAGACTTCCGTTTCACGTGTTGAGGGTGTCGCGTGACTCGTTAGTAAAATAGTGGGAGCATATTAAGATAGAAGTCCATATCATGATAGTTTATTTCTTGCAAAATCTGAATGTTATTCATTTCTATTGCATCTTTATTTTTAGAAAATGTCGCTTTCAAATCCCTTAGGTGGCATACTTGATGTCAACCGCCTCACTGGTCCAAATTATACGGATTGGCTCCGTAACTTGAGAATTATTTTCACAGCGGAGAAAATCGTGTACGTCCTTGATACAGTAATGCCTACGCCTGAAGAAGGGGCAAGCGAGGATGAGATCGCTCGCTACATGAAGTACATTGATGACTCCACTCTTGCTCAGTGCTATATGTTGGGCTCTATGACTCCTGAGTTATAGAGAAAACATGAAAAGATGGATGCCAGATCCATTCTCCTACATGTCCGTAAATTGTTTGAGGAACAGGGAAGGACTCAACGATATGAGATATCCAAGAGCCTCTTCTGCGCAAAGATGACTGAGGGGACACCGGTTCAGAACCATGTCCTAAAGATGATTGAGTGGATAAAGAAACTCACAGGTCTAGGAATGGTCCTAGAGGATAACTTGTGTGTGGACATTGTGCTTCAGTCCCTACCAGATTCCTTTTCATAGTTCATAATGAATTTTAATATGAACAAGCTTGAGGTGACTCTCCCAGAGCTCCTCAATATGTTGAGGGACGCAGAGAGTACTATTAAGAAAGAGAAGCCAATTCTCTACACTGGTGAGACTAGAAAGAAAAGGAAAGCAGAAAGGTCCCTTAAGAAGGGAAAGGGCAAGGGCAAACCAGGTAAAGCAAAGGTTGCTAAGAAAGACCCAGCAAAGGACAAAGGCCAGTGCTTCCACTGTGGTAAAGATGGGCACTGGAAGAGAAACTGCAAAGAGTACCTTGCAGAAAGGGTGAAACAAAAGCTTAATGAAGCTTCAGGTACATTCATGATCAATCTCCAATTGTCAGATTTTTGTGATAGTGCATTGGTATTAGATACCAATATTGCTTATCACATCTACAATTTATTGTAAATTCTAGCAAAGCCGAGGGGAGATTGACGAGAGGAATATTGCATAAAGGTTTGTTTATGCAAGACACTACTCCACATATCATGAATGTAAGTGTCTAAGAGGAAACGAGATGAGGTGAACAGTGTATACCTATGGCATTGTAGGCTAGGTCACATCCATGAAAGAAGGATTCAAAAGTTACTAAATAATGGATATCTAGATCCATTCGACTATGTGTCATATGTAACTTGTGAGCCTTGCATTCGTGGAAAACTAACCAACTCTCCATTTAGTGGAATTGGAGAGAGAGCCACTGAGTTGTTGGAACTCATACATAGTGATGTATGTGGACCCATGTCAACTCATGCCATTGGAGGTTACTCCTACTTCATTACATTTACTGATGATTTCTCAAGGTATGGATATGTGTACTTAATGAAGTACAAGTCTGAGGCCTTTGAGAAATTCAGAGAGTATAAGAATGAGGTAGAGAACCAGATTGGAAAGAGTATCAAAACTCTTCGATCAGATCGAGGAGGTGAGTATTTAAGTATAGAGTTTACTTAGTTCCTCAAGGACCATGGGATATTATCCCAATGGAGACCTCCTTATACACCTCAGCTCAATGGTGTATCTGAAAGGAGAAATCGTACGTTATTAGATATGGTACGGTCCACGATGAGTTTCGCTGACCTACCCATCTCATTCTGGGGATATGCCCTAGAAATCGCAGCTTACCTTCTGAACAGAGTTCCAACTAAGTTGGTAGTGTCTGTTGAATCTCGGATTTTGATGATGAAACTAATTGATTGTGTTTAAATGTTTGACTACATTTTGAGTGATACAGGTCTACTCGATCAGGATTAGACAATTAACGCAGGAGGAATTGACGTTGCGTCGGAGGAGATCACGTCAGGATATTGGATGGCAGAAGGCTTCGGGCGTCGGGCATCGGGCCAAGGAGAGCGAAATTGCGCCAAGGATATCGGGGTTGCGGAGGTCAACCGCCGATTGGGCAACAAGCTGCAAGAGAGGATGATGCACCGAAGAATCGGATGAAGCGCCAACCAATGACGTGCCGGGCAACAGAATGTCAATTTGCGTTATAATAATTGTCTAGATCGGAGTAGAGTGTTTGCTTGTGTGTGCAGGATTAACTACGATAACCAAAAAACACAAAGCGAGAATACCGGAGTCAAGTTCGATGGACGTTTAAGAGTCCGAAGAATCGTCGGAGATGCTGCCAGAACCAACCGAGAAGAAATCGGGAACCTGTCGGAATTTTCGGAAGTTCGCCGAAGAGATCGTCGGAGGTTCACGGAGATCACCGAGAAGGCTCGGCTACTCATTAAAGTCATCACAAGTTCGGGAGCTTGCTAGAAGCCCGTCGGCAGAAAGTTCGTCGGAAAGCTCGCCAGAACAAGACTCGACGTTCGCGGTTGAAAATTTGCTTAGGATGTGTTTTGGTTATGTAGTCCACTTGTAATTAGGATTAGGATTAAGAGATAATCCTATATCCTGGTTAGGGGCCAACTGGGCCCAAAGTCAGAGTTGGTTTAGGCTAAACCAGCGAACTAGAGAGCCAAGATTGAAGCCCAACTAGTGGCTGAAAACACTGTAGTCGGGCTGAAAACACTGTAGTCGGGCTGAAAACACTGTAGGCGGTGGCACCGCCTAGCTGGGCGGTGGCACCGCCCACCACCCGAGAGCTGGGCGGTGACACCTCCTGGCTGGGCGGTGGCACCGCCCAGCACCCGAGCCCTGGGCGGTGGCACCGCTTGGCTGGGCGGTGGCACCTCCAACAGCGGGAACCCAAAGAGAATTCAAATTTTGAAGCCCAAATTTGAATCCTCTTGAGGCCTATAAATACCCCTCAAATCTCAGCTGAGAGAATAACTTTTTGAGCAGCAAGTGTTTGAGAGAAAAGCCTTAGAAAAGTGTTAGCTTGTCTTGTTTTCAATTTGCTAGTGTTCACCTCCTTCTTTCTTGTTGAAAATCTGTAAGAGAGTGAACCGCTTGTAAAAGTTGTAAGAGGGGTATTTACCCTTCCATTTCAAGAGACTTGCTAGTGGAAGGTGGGAGCCTCATCGAAGAGGGGCCTCGCAAGTGGAGTAGGTCATTTGACCGAACCACTCTAAAATCGGCGTGATTCTTGGTTTGCATTTCATTATTGCTATTTACATTATTGCAAACCTTCTTATATGCTTTAAGTTCCTTATTACTTTTGCTGCACATATTTAAGAATACGTTTTCAAGATTAAAGCTTTTCAAGTTCCGTTCTTATTGTACGAAAGATTTTACTAAAACCGAAGTTTTAATCCGCTGCACTAATTCACCCCCCCCTCTTAGTGCCACTCCGATCCTAACAGTGTCTATACCATATGAGATATGGAAAGGGAAGAAGCCTGATCTTAAGGTTGTTAAGATTTGGGGCTGCCCTGTCCATGTTAAAAGACACAACCCCGATATGTTAGAATCAAGGACAGAGCGATGCAAATTTGTGGGATACCCCAAGGAAACTTATGGGTATTATTTCTATCATCTCGAGGACCAAAAGGTCTTTATAGCTAAGAGAGCAGTGTTCCTTGAGACGGAACACATTCTTGGCGGAGATAGTGGGAGAATGATAGAGTTGAGCGAGGTTGGAGAACCAAGCTCAAGCACCACTCTACAGCCTGAGTCTGTTCAGGTACCTAATACACAAGTTTCAAGTTTACGCAGGTCTGATAGAGTATCCCATCCTCCTGAGAGATATGTGGGACATATTAGAGGAGAGGATGTTGAGAATATTGATCCTCAGACCTATGAGGAGGCTATTATGAGTATAGACTCCGGGAAGTGGCAAGAAGCCATGAATTCTGAGATGGATTCTATGTACTCTAATAAGGTTTGGAACCTAGTTGATGCGCCCGAAGGTATTGTACCCATCGGTTGCAAGTGGATTTTTAAGAAAAAGATCGGAGTAGATGGAAAGGTAGAGACCTATAAAGCAAGGCTAGTGGCTAAGGGGTATCGTCAAAGGCAAGGTGTCGACTATGACGAAACTTTCTCACCCGTAGCAATGCTAAATTCCATCAGAATTCTATTGGCTATTGCAGCACACTATGATTATGAGATCTGACAGATGGATGTGAAAACCGCATTCCTCAATTGGAACCTCAAGGAGGAGGTGTATATGATGCAACCTGAGGGATTCGTATCCAAGAACTGCCCAGATAAGGTGTGTAGGTTGCTTAGATCCATTTATGGACTAAAGCAAGCTTCCCGAAGTTGGAACATAAGATTTGATGAGGTAATCAGATCTTATGACTTCGTTAAGAACGAAGATGAGCCTTGTGTGTACAGGAAGGTAAGTGGGAGCGCTATCACCTTTTTGGTGTTATGTGTGGATGACATCCTCATCATTGGGAACGACGTATGAATGCTATCCATAGTAAAGGCTTGGTTATCTAGACACTTCTCCACGAAGGACTTAGGGGAAGCATCCTATATCTTAGAGATTAGAATCTATAGAGATAGATCCAAGAGGATGCTTGGCTTGTCCCAGTCCAGGTACATAGAAACCATTGTCAAAAGGTTTGGCATGGAAAATTCCAAGAGAGGTCTCATACCGATGAGACATGGGATATCGCTTTCTATGAGTATGTCCCCAAAGACTCCAGAAGAAAGGGCGAACATGAATATGATACCTTATGACTCAGCAATAGGGTCTATCACGTATGCCATGCTATATACTAGGCCTGATATAGCGCATGCTCTGAGTGTCACGAGCAGGTATCAGGCGGATCCAGGCTTGGAGCACTGGAAAGTAGTAAAGTGTATCCTTAAGTACTTAAGAAGGACTAAGGATCTTTTACTAGTATATGGAGGTAATAGCCTTAAGGTTGAAGGCTACACTGACTCAAGTTTTCAGTCTGATGTCGATGATAGTAAGTCGAATTCAGGGTATGTGTACACCTTGAATGGAGGAGTAGTGTGCTGGAAGAGTTCCAAGCAAGATACCACTACTGACTCGACCACAGAGGTGGAGTACATTGCTGCATCAGATGCAGCAAAGGAGGGAGTCTGGTTGAAGAAGTTCATTACAGATTTGGGAGTCATGCCGGGTAGCGAGGAGCCGATCTCCTTATATTGCGACAACAACGGGGCGGTTGCTCAAGCAAAGGAACCTAGGTCTCATCAGAAATCTAAGCATGTTCTGAGGAGGTTCCAGCTTATCAGAGAGATCATAACCCGAGGAGATGTCGCAGTGGAAAGAGTTCCATCCGAAGATAACATTGCAGATCCACTGATAAAGCCGTTGTCTCAGATTGTCTTTGAGCGTCATAGGGGTCTGATGGGGATTAGACACATAGGTGATTGGCTTTAGGTCAAGTGGGAGATTGCTAGTCATAGGTGCCCAGCAAGCCAATCACGTGAGTGATGGCACGTGTGACTTGATACAGAATCTTTTTGCTTATTATATTTTGGCGTTTATCACTTTATAACTATTGCATAAATGCATACATATATTGTGATGTCCTTGGATTTGTGCAATGGGAATCGGATCGTGATGAGATCACGATAATGAGATTGATTCACCTTTAAACACATGTCCTAAATAATCCCGGTGATAGGTTACTCGAAAGGGACATCGTGATAACCGGACAGACTGGTGTGCTGTATACCTGTCCATATGATGGATGCAGCTGGTCTCATAGCTGCTCGTGTAGGGACACTAGGGATACAATACAGGTGCTCATTAGAGAATGAGTTCATTGATTGATCCGCTTACGGAATGCTGGATGGTTGATGATGCCTTATTGTTAGACAGCGATTCCGTAGTCCTAGTGGTATATCTGGTCCTTAGACTTGAGACACCAAGGATGTCCTGTATGAGTGCTCCACTCTTTGATACCAGACTTATAGGTTTGGCTATCCCAGATCTAGTACAACTGGTCATTGGGAGTGGTAGTCGACCTTACGAGGGCTATTGAGTGTCGATAGAGGATCATCCACTCTCGGCGTCATGAGAGGAATATCCCATGTGTTCTTGCTCAGACAAATCCCTGACCAGGGTCATTCGGGTTAAGAGAAAAAGAGTTCTCCAGGAGAATCCGATTAGAGCGAGACTCGAGTAGAAACCATATGGGTCTGACAACACCATGCTCTATATACGGTCTCTGGGATATTAGATGGATGAGGGACTATAGGTACACGGTAATTGAAGACAGACAGGTCCAATGGATTGGATTCCCCTGTATCGTCTGGGGACTACGGCGTAGTGGCCTAGTACGTCCGTAGTCGATGAGTCGAGTGAATTATTACAGAGATAATAATTCACTGAGTTAGAAAGAGTTCTGACAGGTATGACTCACGGCCAGCTCGATATTGGGCCTAGAGGGTCACACACATATAATAGGCATTGCGATGAGTAGAGGTTCGGATATGAGATATCCGACGGAGCCCTTGTTTTATTGGATGCAGATCCAATACCCACTAGGGGAGGACCCATTAGGGTTTGATGGGGGACCTCTATAAATAGGAGGGATTCAGAGCCTCAAAGGCTAGAGTCTTTGCTTGCCTTTTCTATTCTCCTCTCCCTCTCTACCTCAGAGCAGGCCTGGAGTTTTGAGGAGCGTCATTGCAACTCTGTTGTGTGGATCACCGCTAGAGAGGGAGGACGCTTGACCTCCTTCACCCTCTCCTAAGGATCTGTAAGGAAACAGGGATGTACGATCTCCCTAGGTAACACAATCTACTCTATACGCAGTTTTGAGTTTCGCGGATTTTGCGCACCAATCTTCGCACGACGACGAACATCTTTTTGGGAATTGGGGATTTTGTTTTTTTGTTCTTCCGCTGCGTATGTGATGTCGCCCCCAAGATTTCCCAACAGTAACTTGGCGAAGTACCCAAGCCGAATGAAGGGAGCTAGCATAGAAGATGGAACATGGAGCAGAGGCATAGTGCTCTCCTTGGACAGAGGTCAAGGACATGAACTCTTGTAGAGGCAAGAGCAGGATCATGTTGTTCCATGGGTCATTCATTCTGATAGAGCGGACTCATTTTGCATAGTGCCAAAGATGAAGGGAGCTTCTAGGCACATGCACCTTATCTCGGAGGAGCATTTGATGGAGGAACTAAGGCGACTCAATTTACGAAGGCGAAGTTGGGTTCAGAAGGCCTTAGCATGGGGCAAGGGGACGTAGAGGTGGGTACTCTTGAAGAATATGCCACAGTGTTGCCATTCAAGTTGCCATGAAGGAAGCGGTGTGTAGCGGAGATTGTGCTGGTAGGGGCAGAGGCCTAGGATCCAGACAATGGTGCATTAATTACAGTGAAGTCAGTGGACTTCGAGAGCTACTAGGTGATGGACTGTCCTAGAGCGGTGCTTCATCTAGGTGTGACCCAAGAGTGAGTGGTTGAAGGTCGATTGCCAAAGGAGCGAACAAAATCGAAGGTGGAAGATACCCTGTGATGTATTGGCAGAGGCCACACATGGAGGGATCACAATTCGAGTTCATCCCACAAGGATCAGAATGCAATGGAGATGTCACCAGGAGGCGACATGGTGCAGCAGATCATGGTAGAACAGTTCGTGGCAAATGCGATACACATGACATAGTCCCGTGAGGGACTAGATCATACGAAGGTATGATCCGGAGCCACTGGAAGCTCTACTTCGGTGAACAACACGACGGCAAGAAGGGCTATGGATTCAAGGAGTGAAGGTCATGGTACCGTAGAGGTAGGTCTTCCGTGCATGCATCGAATTTTGCATCGGATGAAAACCTTGGTCATCAGCATATGGGGGCTCGGTTCCACCAAGGTAAAAGTTCGAATGCAAGTACCAGTGAGTCCCATGGGAGGAACTTGATCATACAGAGGTATAATCAAAGCAGTTGGAGTGTTGGACTGCTCCAGAGCTCATATTCGCTTAAGGGAGCCCGACATGTCAGAGGACAAGGTCGAGTAAGCGAACGTTGCTACCAAGGAAGCTAAGGAGAACAAAATCGGTGCAAACCCTATAATGCGATTGCAGAGGCCATGCATGGGAGTTGCAGTCTGTCTTTCCATCGACCAAAGAGAGCTACTTGGAGAACACAGAGGTGTTGAAGCAAGGGGTCGGAAGGGGCGAGGAAGTGACGACAAGTCCAGAGGGACTTAGCTACCCAAAATCAAGCATCAGTTAGAATTGAGGTGGACTTAGAGGAGTGCCACGGAGACGTATCTACTGATCGTGAAGAAAATGGATGCAGATGCGAGACGACGGATAGTAGGGCCGTGGGCATGGCAGCGCCATGGTACCGCAGAAGCGAGACTTCCGTGAAAGTCATTGATCCCTTGCTCTCATGGAGGGAGAGCGCTTGGTCGTGAAAGGGGCCGAGGAGGTGGAGCATGCAGAGGCAAACTCCAAGTACCAAGACAAGGCTGAAGGGCACTGGCCAAGGATCTTCGTAAGACTGGTGTCAACAAGCTTCTCATCATGATAGCTGAAAGTGAAGGACTTCGGGTCAGACAAGAGTGCATGATCAAGGAATGAAGCAGGAAGTACATGGTGCTGTACCTTTGCTACTCAGTGTAGTAGGCGACAGGGTTGATGGAGAAGACGGTACAATCCCAGAGACGACCAAACCTATGAGAGAATCACTCCAAGTTGGGGTGAAAACTTCCTGTATTCCAGAAGTTCGATGGCATTGAGAAGGTGAATCACAGTAACTAACTCAATGCAAGGAGTGCAAACACTTCAAGTGCTTCATAAGTGTGAGCAAAGAGCAGGCGAAGGATAGTAACCAGCTCGATGCATGGAGTACAACCTCGAGGAGGCAGGGCGAAGTCAAGTAACCTTTGCCTTCTCAACTCTTAAGAGACTGGGCGAAACCGAGTATCCCAATTCTCTTATCTATTCAGCAGAGGAGCTCTGCATATGTTCAAAGAACCTTCAAAGATAATGGAAGACAATAGTTGTCAAATCCTCACCAACGGTGATCAATGCTACTGAGAGTATATTGTCTGCTTCATTTCCCAACGAACTGCCAATCGAAAACGGAAGTGATGCAAACCTACTTGGAAGTGACAACTAAGTGAAAGAAGAGTTAATGGGCAAATTTTGTGGAGGAAAGACCTAAAAACTTCAGAAGATTGCGAGACGATGCTCGTTAAAGCTCCAACAAGCATCCACCTAGTCTACCCAGTTCCTTCATCTGGAGGATCCGCAGGAACCAACAGGGATCAACACAACTCAACCAACCCCACACTAGAGTCAGAGTCATTGGCAAGTTGAAGCAGCATGGCGGATTAAAGGTTCGACTACTCAAAAATAGCAGCGGAGAGCAACTGGGAGCCAAGAGGCACATTACAGCTGGAGCAGAAGATTGAAGACTCAGCAAAGGCAAGGAGTTGCAGTGTCGACAAAGGCTTCGACGAGGACGTCGAAGGAATAAGTGGGGGAGAATGTCATGGACAAACTTTGAAACAGGATGTTTGATGTAATGCTTATGTATGTCCATGTCTTTTAGTATGTTCATGCTTTGTACAGCATGTAGAGGGACGGTTGAAAGCTTAATAGTCTCATTTTAGTTGGGTTGGTGGCCGTTTTAGGCTTGTAAATAAAAGTTGTATCATATGGACACGTGTGAGAGATTTTCGATCTATAATGGATCATTTTACCCTTTGTTGTGCAACTATTCAGAGCTTGTAAAGTCTGTTTGTAATTTGCATTGTCTATGAAGTGTTTCTTGGAATGTTTGCTTGTGGATCCCGAGTGAGGCATTCTCTCTAACCCGTTCTCTCTTTTGTTGGTCCTAAGGGACAATGAGAGGCTTCGGGGAGGCTGACTTTTGCGGACGGACACGCAAGGGTGCCGCACGACTTAGACAAAACTAGCTAAGTCCGTGACAATGTGTCAGACATCACATATTGGGAAACCAAGGGTAACATCACATGCATAATGGAAGAACGAAAAATAAAAATCCCAGATTTCCTATAGAAAAAGGTTCTTATCGTCGTGCGAAGATTGGTACGTGAAAAAATGGCAAAACAAAAAATTACATGTATGTGAAAGATGTGTTACCTAGGGAGATCGTATTGTAGAAAAATCTAGGGGCGACATCACATGCGCAACGGAAGAACAGAAAACAAAAATCCAAAATTTTTCAAAAATGTGTTGGTCATCATGAGATGATTGGTGTACAAAAATTTATGAAACTTAAATCCATGTGTGAGATAGTTGTATTACTTAGGGAGATCGTATATCTCTGAATCCTTACAGATTTGTAGGAGAGGATGAAGGAGGTCAAGCGCCCTCCTCTCTAGTAGTGATCCACATAGTAGGGCTCCGACGATGCTCCTCAAATCGCTGCCTAAATCTTCACACTTACTATCTAAGGAGGACAAGGGGAGAGGATAATAGGAGGTGGCAACCAAGAACCTCTAGCCTATGGGTCTTCAGTTCCCTCCTATTTTTAGAGGACTTCTATCAACTTAACCATAATAGATCCTACCCTATTGAGTATTGGATCTCTATCAAACTACCCTAGCCTCTTAGATTCGTGGATCTCTATCCAATAATCTCTTATTAGCTCTTATTATATCTCATCTATAGGATCCAATAACTTAAGGGCTTATTGGATATCCAATAAGAGAGGAGCTCTGATGGATATCTTATATTCGAATCTCTACTTGTCATAATGCCTACTATATGTATGTAACCCTCTAGACCCAATATCGTATTGGCCATAAGTCATACCTGTCATAATTCTTTCTCGCTCAGTGAATTATTATCTTCATAATAGTTAACTCGACTTATCGACTACGGACGTACTAGACCACACGTCGTAGCCTATAAATGATATAGGGGAATCCAATCATTTGACCCTATCTATCCTTAGTTACCATGTATCTATAGTCTTTCATCCATTTAATGTCCTAAAGATAATATACTGGGCATAGTATTGTCAGACTCATATGGTTTCTACTCGAATCTTGCTCTCAGAGGATTCTCCCGGAGAACTCTTTCTCTCTCAATCCGAATGACCCTGGCTAGGAATTTGTCTGAGTAAAAACATATGAGATATTCCTCTCATTACACTGAGAGTAGATGATCCTCTATCGACACTCAATAGCCCTCGTAAGGTTGATTGCCACTCCCGATGATCGATTATACTAGATCTGGAACTTCTAAGCTTAGAAGTCCGGTATCAAAGAGTAGAGTACTCACACAGGACATCCTTGGTGTCTCAAGTCTAAGGACGATGTACACCACTGGGACAACGAAATCACTATTTGATAATAAGGTATCAGCAACCATCCAGCATTTTGTAAGCGGATTAATCAGCGAACTCATTCTCCAACAAGCACCTACACTATACAGGACATCCTTGGTGTCTCAAGTCTAAGGACTATGTACACCACTGGGACAACGGAATCACTGTTTGATAATGAGGTATCAGTAACCATCCAATATTCCGTGAGTGGAGTAATCAGTGAACTCATTCTCCAACTAGCACTTGCACTATATGTCACGCCCCTAAAAAATATCGATGATATTAAAATTTTCATCACAAACCAATCTAGGATCCAAACTAACATTTGAAGATACTAAAAAATATTCTATCAAATTCACATATATAAAACCTGTGTAGTTTATAATCATATATCACATCACTCGATAATTCATATTTATGGCAACTCAAGCCAACTTAACAAACATGAACAATATTTATAAATCAACAAGCTAAGTAATTTATACAATCAGAACTCCAATCATTTACCACAAGTTCATATCATCGTAAACTAGACTTAACATTCAGAAATTCCAAATAAGAGAGATCTTCTAACACTTTTACAAGGTATATCCATTTCGATTTATCGACAACATTTTATTACATACAAAATATACTTATACAACAATAATATAATAACCAATAAGACTTGCCTATAATTTTGAATAGCTTTCCACTGCCTCAGCCCAATTCAAACATCTCAAAGAGTGAAAAGCTGACCTGAAAGATTTTACATAACGGAGTGAGCTAAAACCAGCTTAGCAAGCGATAAAGCATATTCAGAACAAAAGAAATGATTTCAAATAAGTAAGATATCATAATGCAAGACAGAATACAAGAATTCTCAAGGGTACCATCTCATTAGATACAAAATCATACGTCATTTCAAGCGAAACATATTTGGTTCCAAAACAAATGGAGCATAGAGTAATTGGAACATATCAATAGCATAGGAAATGTTCCGGAGTATATCAACGACCTATAGAATATTTCGGAGCATCCCAATAACAGATGAAATATTTTGGAGCATATCAATAACGAATGAAATATTTCGGAGCTTATCAATGGCGTATGAAATATTTCGGAGCATATCAATGATAAATGGAATATTTCGGAACATATCAACGGCATATGAAATATTTCAAAGTATATCAATGGCGTAAGAACATTTTAGAGGCATGGGGAGCATATCAACGGCATATGAACCATTTCAGAGCATATCAAAGAATAAATACGAAACAGAAGCTGAAATATCATATTTGACATTGCATTCATATCTTTCTTATCTAAAACACATACATAAATATATAACCAAAGCTCTGAATATCATATCAAACATACAGAAAGTGTAGTGGGACCACAGACAGAATGTGATTCATCCATTTCTGAATGACCACTAGACAGAAATCTCCCACGTCTGGGAGCTCCATCCACCCACATCTAGGTGAAGTCAGAGGGGGCCGATAGAGCATCGCAGGCTCTATGCATAACTTCCTTTATCATTTCTGGGAAAGGTTCACATTATCCCACAACACCAGAGTACAAAAGGGTAGTATGAATAATAAATAGCACATATCGGAAGCACACGCGGAACAACCAAACGTACATATGCCTTTACGAGTCAATACGATGCAAGAAATAATCTTTCACAAATGTATTCAGATTTGACAGAAAATGAAAGCAAGAGTATACACGGATTCTAAGCAATCATATATAGCTCAATTCAAATAAGAAAGTTAGATGAATTCAATATCCAAAGGAATAAAACTAGAAGAGACACATATCAAAAGCAAAAACAGAACAATGGGATATACATGTGTCAATATGAGTAAATACGATATAGCATAAATATTACACAATATGTTTCAAGAATATAAATAACTTACAAACAAGAGCAAACCAAAATTCAAGCATTAATATAAACCTCAATTAAGTGAAGGAAACTGAATGAAATCTATTTCCAAACGAATGAAAACCAAATATGCGAAATCAACCAAAGCTCGATTTCTGACAGAGTTCGAGAGGCACATTGAACAAATACTTCAGATAATCAATTATGATACAATACCCTCAAGAAAGCTATTTTCGAAAGATATATCAATCTATTTTCTGATGAAAAAAGTTTTGTATGAATCAAGGTTCCAACAAGGAGTTACCATTGATTTAGTAACCAAAGGTCAAAAACAAAATCACTGTTTTGCAAAATTTATTAGGTCGAATTCAATAGATAATAAGATAGGCTTTTGAATTCCAAATTTTTCTATATATATTAAAAGAAAGATCTACAAGTCTAGTTTCAAATGAAGTTAGTTTGGCATAAACCAGAATTTTCATTAGGGACTTCTAGGCATTTTAGTATCGAAAGGTCAAAAATTTCGATCCCTATTTTGCAGCATCCATAGGCTCATTTGAAATAGAAGTTTGGGTAATTATTCAGTGTCCATAATTTTTAATATCAATGTCAAAAGAAAGTTATAAGAGTCTAATTTCAAATGAATAAGGTCCTGATTAAATCCACATTTGGTGCTAAAAATTATGGCGGAAACAATCTATAGGGGTCAGTTTACCGAAAAATTCCAAATACATGGCTTTGTGTCTAACAAGAGAAATATCAGGTTCTAAGCAGAAATCTTTCAGATTATTCAGAAGTAATATGAGAATAGAGACTAATATTTTTGTAGAATGAGATTAGAACATTTGTCTTTGAGAATTATGACCCCAAATAGGAAGATTTAAGCAAGGAAAGCCCCAAAGCCCCAAATTTCTCTTCTTCTTCTTCCCTGTTTTTTTTTCTTCTTCTTTCTCTCTTCCTCTATTCTTCCACACAACTGCCTTCTCTAGTTCCTTCAGAATGAAGACAGAGAGGCTTAAGCAGCAGGATTTATAATTTTATGTATTTTGTAGTTTAGTCCTTGCATTATTATATTTACGATTAACTCCTTAGAGTTTACATATAAGTCCTCAGATTTTTTTTTTCTATTTGAACTGATCCCCAAATCTTATGAGTAAGTTTTTAGATTTATACTTTGGCTCTTTTATTATATTTAAAATAGATTCTTACATTACAACTAGAAATTTATACGAAAATTTAGAAATGAGGGATGTTACACTCTCCCACCCTAAAAGAAAATTTTAGTCCTCTAAATTTATCATACCTCTATTGATGAAAAGATGAGGATAAACCTTTTTCATTGACATATAAATCTGTAAGTCTGTCAAGTGAATAAGTCATATTAATCGGTAGGAAATGTGCAGATTTTGTTAACCTATCAATGATAATCCAAAGAGCATCATGCTTTCGAGAGCTTCTGGGTAGTCCTGAAACAAAATCTATAGTAACACATTCCCATTTCCATTTAGGAATATCTAAAGGTTGCAATAATCGTCCAGGTCTTTGGTGTTCTCCTTTGATTTGCTGACAAGTCAAACATTTTGAAACATACATTACAATTTCCTTCTTCATGCCTTCCCACCAATAATGACTTTGGAGATCTCTATACATCTTAATGCTCCCAGGATGCATGGTGTACTTTGAAGTATGACTTTCCTTTAGGATTTGGTTCTTGATATCTATTTCATTTGGTACACATACTCTATCCCCAAATCTCAATAGGCCATCCTTTGAAACTTGAAATTTTGGCTTCAATTTCCTTTCTACTTCATTCCTCAAGTAGATTAAACGTGGATCTCGTAATTGTCATTTCTTAATTTGTTGAATAAGATCATATTGCATTTGAATAGAGGTCATCAATATCATTGAGTCTTGCTCTTTCCTCATAGCATTCAAATCAAAATTTTCTTCTAATATCTTCCATTGCTTCATGACCAGACTAGCCATAAAATTTGTAGATTTTCTACTAAGTGCATCAGCTACAATATTGGCTTTGCCCGGGTGATAACGGATGACACAATCATAATCCTTTAGAAGTTTTATCCATCTTCGCTACCTCATGTTTAACTCTTTTTTAGTGAAAATATATTTTAAACTCTTGTGATCAGTAAAGATTTCAAATTACCGCCCATACAAATAATGTCTCCAAATCTTTAGAGCAAAAATGATTACTGCTAATTCCAAATCATGAGTTGGATAATTCAGTTCATAACCTTTTAGTTATCTAGAAGCATAAGCAATCACTTTCCCTTCCTGCATCAAAACATATCCAAGGCCCTTTCTTGAAGCATCAGTATAAACTACAAATTCCTCACTACCACTTGGAATAGTGAGAATAGGGGCACTAGTCAATCTTCTTTTTAACTCTTGAAAACTTTGCTCACAATCATCATCCCATACAAATTTCACATTCTTTTTAGTGAGTTTGGTAAGAGGTTGAGCGATTCGAGAAAATCCCTCCACAAATCTCCTGTAATAACCTACTATGCCCAAGAAGCTTCTAACTTCTATTACATTTGTTGGTACTTCCCATTTAACTACAGCTTCTACTTTCCTTGGATCAACAGATATGCCCTTCCCTAAAATCATATTGCCTAAGAAAGCAACTTCATTAAACCAAAATTCACATTTGCTGAACTTTACATATAACTTTTTTTCTCTTAGTATGGACAATACATTTCTCAAGTGTTCCTCGTGCTTCTGATTACTCCTTGAATACACCAATATGTCATCAATGAATATAATTACACAGTCATCCAAGAGTGGTTGAAATGTCCTATTCATTAGTTCCATAAAAGCTGCAGGGGCATTAGTCAAACCAAAAGGCATCACCAAGAATTCATAGTGACCATATCAAGTTCTAAAAGCTATTTTTGGAATATCCTCCTCCTTGATCTTCAATTGATAGTAACCTGACCTCAGGTCAATCTTAGATAATACTTGTGCACCCTGCAGTTGATCAAACAAATCATCAATTCTGGGTATGGGATACTTGTTTTTGATGGTCACCTTATTCAACTATCTATAATCAATACAATGCCTCAATGTTCCATCCTTCTTCTTCACTAATAGTATCGGAGCACCCTATAGTGAAACGCTGGGTCGTATGAAACCCTTATCTAATAATTTTTGTAGTTGTTTTTTTAATTCCTCTAGCTCGAGTGGTACCATTCTGTAGGGAGGCTTAGATATTGGGGTTATACTGTGGACCATATCAATAGCAAATTCACCCTCTCTATCTAGAGGTAAACCAAGCAAGTCATCTTGGGATAATGGCAACGAGATAAATCATGTCCAATACTCTCAAAATAAAAGATGGACTGATCTAATATGCAAAAAGTGATCATTTGTTATATAACAATCTATACTGGTATGATAAGAAGATAGTCAATTCATACCAAGTATAATATCAAAACTCCAAATCTCTAGGAGAACTAAATCAGCAAAAAGTTCAAGTTCTCTAATACAAATCAGACAAGAGGACCAGATTCAAGTTCGTTATCAAAGAATATCCAATGATTGTATTTATATATAGTACATAATGCAGTGGTCTAGGTTGAATACCCAAGTGATAAGCAAAATATTACGAATCAAATCGTAGATGGGACCCATGGTCAAACAAATATTTGCATTCTTTTAAAAACATGCATAATACCTTCGACTACTAATTCAAAAGTTTTAGAATCATATTCAGTGATAGCATACACTCTGACATGGGCTGATGATTTAGGAGGCAGTGACTCTTTTTTCTTGTTCAAGGGGCAGTCTTTTATTTTATGATTCAACTTTCCACAAGCAAAATAGACTCCAGTCACCCGAAAACACAAACTTGTTTCATAATTTAACTTGTAATTCACATATGATCGAGTCTTTTGTGGTGACTTTCGATTTCAAATCTAAATGTCTTGACCCTCTTGTTATCACTTTCTGATTCATTTTCAATCATATTTTTATTAGTAAACTTGTCCTTATCATTCTTGACACTGATCTCCAAAAATTCTTTTCATTGCTCCCATTAATGATTAGCCTCTACTTCCAATATAAGGTGGCAAAAGAAATCTTTTGATTATCAGAACAATTTTGTATATCAAATATCTTCTCTGTTTGTGTCATTCTTTTTCTACCACCAATGAAATTAGGTTCATCATGCTTTTATTGCGCTACTCTGATTTAGTATCCTCAATCAACCCTTTTATCGTACTTAATTAATCAAAAGTAGATGAAGTAGGAGGACTAAATGTCCTTGTCATCCTAGATTCCTAAAATACATTAAAGAAAATTTCCATGAATCACTATAGTTCACTAGACCTCAATATATTTTGCACGTCAACATATCAAATATTTCAGTGATCCTCAAATCATGCTCTGATACCACCTCTGTCACGCCCCTCAAAAATATCGATGATATTAAAATTTTTATCACAAACTAATCTAGGATCCAAATTAACATTTGAGGATACTGAAAAATATTCTATCAAATTCACATCTATAAAACCTGTGCAGTTTATAATCATATATCACATCACTCGATAATTCATATTTATGGCAACCCAAGCCAACTTAACAAACATGAACAATATTTATAAATCAACAAGCTAAGTAATTTATACAATCAGAACTCCAACCATTTACTACAAGTTCATATCATCGTAAACTAGACTTAACATTCCGAAATTCCAAATAAGAGAGATCTTCTAATACTTTTACAAGGTATATCCATTTCGGTTCATCGACAACATTTCATTACATACAAACTATACTTATACAACAATAACATAATAACCAACAAGACTTGCCCATAATTCTAAATAGCTCTCCACTGCCTCAACCCAATTCAAACATCTCAAAGAGTGACAAGCTGACCTGAAAGATTTTATATAACAACGGAGTGAGCTAAAAACGGCTCAGCAAGTGACAAAACATATTCAGAACAAAAGGAACGATTTCAAATAAGTAAGGTATCATAATGCAAGACAGAATACAAGAATTCTCAAGGGTACCATCTCATTAGATACAAAATCATATATGTCATTTCAAGTGAAACATATTTGGTTCCAAAACAAATGGAGCATAGAGTAATTGGAGTATATCAATAGCATAGGAAATATTCCAGAGCATATCAACGACATATGGAATATTTCGGAGCATCCCAATAACAGATGAAATATTTCGGAGCATATCAATAATGAATGAAACATTTCGGAGCTTATCAACAATGTATGAAATGTTTCGGAGCATATCAATGACATATGGAATATTTTGGAATATATCAATGGCATATGGAATATTTCAAAGCATATCAATGGCGTAGGAATATTTCAGAGGCATAGGGAGCATTTCAGAACATATCAATAGCGTAGGAAATATTTCAGAGCATATCAACGGCATATGAACCATTTCAGAGCATATCAAAGAACGAATACGAAACAGAAGCTGAAACGTCGTATTTGACGTTGCATTCATATCTTTCTTATCCAAAGCGCATACATAAATACATAACCAAAGCTCTGGATATCATATCAAATATACAGAAGGTGTAGTGAGACCATAGACAGAATGTGATTCATCCATTTCTGAATGACCACTAGACAGAAGTCTCCCACGTGTGGGAGCTCCATCCACCCACGTCTAAGTGAAGTCAGAGGGGGCCGGTAGAGCATCGCAGGCTCTATGCATAACTCCTTTTACCATTTCTAGTAAAAGTTCACATTATCCCATAACACCAGAGTACAAAAGGGCAGTATGAACAATAAGTAGCATATATCGGAAGCACACGCGGAACAACCAAACGTACATGTGACTTTACGAGTCAATACGATGCAAGCAATAATCTTTTACAAATGTATTCAGATTTGACAGGAAATGAAAGCAAGAGTATACACGGATTTCAAGCAATCATATATAGCTCAATTCAAATAAAAAGGTTAGATGAATTCAATATCCAAAGGAATGAAACTGGAATAGGCACATATCAAAAGCAAATGCGGAATAATGAGATATATATGTGCCAATATGAGTCAATACAATATAGCATAAACGTTACACAATATATTTCAAGAATGTAAATAGCTTATAGACAAAAGCAAACCAGAATTGAAGCATTAATATAAACCTCAATTGAGTGAAGGAAACTGAATGAAATCTATTTCCAAATGAATGAAAATAGAATATGCGAAATAGACCAAAGCTCGATTTCTGACAGAGTTCGAGAGGCACATTGAACAAATACTTCAAATTGTTAGTTATACTCCAACACCCTCAAGAAAGCTATTATCAAAAGATATATTAATCTATTTTTTTATGAAATAAGTTTTGTATGAATCAAGGTTTCTAACAAGGAGTTACCATTGATTTATTAACCGAAGGTCAATAACAAAATCACTGTTTTACAGAATTCATAGGGTCGGTTCAATAGATAACAAGATAGGCTTTTGAATTCCAAAATTTTTCATCTATATATCAAAAGAAAGATCTACAAGTCTAGTTTCAAATGAAGTTAGTTTGGTATAAATTAGCATTTCCAACAAGGACTTATAGGCATTTTAGTATCGAATGGTCAGAAATTTCGATCCCTGTTTTACAACATCCATAGGCTCATTTGAAATAGAAGTTTGGGTAAGTATTCAGTGTCCATAATTTTCAATATCAGTGTCAAAAGAAAGGTATAAGAGTCTAATTTTAAATGAATAAGGTTCTGCCTAAATCCACATTTGGTGCTAAAAATTATGGCTGAAACAATCTATAGGGGTCAGTTTACCAAAAAATTTCAAATCCATGGTTTTGTGTCTAACAAGAGAAATATCATGTTCTAAATAGAAATCTTTCAGATTATTCAGAATTAATATAAGAACAGAGACTAATATTTCTGTATGATGGGATTAGAATACTTACCTTTGAGAATTATGACCCTCAAATGGGAAGATTTGAGCAAGGAAAACCCCAAAGCCCCAAATTTCTCTTCTTATTCTTGCCCCTTTTTTTTTCTTCTTCTTTCTCTCTTCCTCTATTCTTCCATGCAGTTGCCTTCTCTAGTTCCTTCAAAATGAAGGCAGAGAGGCTTAAGCGGTGGGATTTATAATTTTATGCATTTTGTAGTTTAGTCCTTGCATTATTATATTTATGATTAGGTCCTCAGGGTTTACATATAGGTCCTCAGATTTTTTTTTTCTCTTTGAACAGATCCCCAAATCTTATGAATAAGTTCTCAGATTTATACTTTGGCTCTTTTATCAAATTTAAAATGGATTCTTACATTACAACTAGAAATTTATATGAAAATTTAGAAATGAGGGATGTTACACTATAGCCCTAATGTCCTCACAAAAATAGCTATGAGACTAGCTGCCTCCATTTTATGGATGGGTATACAACACACATGTCTATCTAGTTATCTCGATGTCCCTCTCGAGTAACCTATGACCAAAATTATTTAGGATTTATGTTTAAAGGTGAATCGGTCTCATTATCATGATCTCATCACGATCCGATTCCCATTGTACAGATCCATGGATATCATAATATATATATGCATATATGCAATAAGTAATATAAAGTGAAAAAATACTAAATAATATAATAGTGGTTCGGTTGTCGTGACCTACATCCACTCCACTAATTCCTCTTCCGTCGAGGCCACCGACATCTACTATCGGTCTTCCTTCAATAGGCAAAGACCAACCACCTTCTATAGCTCTTTCTCCTTTTACCAGGTTCAGGAGATAACCCTTACACCCCTACTTACTCCTCTCTCAAACTATTCTAACACTTAGAACTTTGAGAGGAGTTCACACAAGATTGCAGTAGCGTTTCTTTTTTTTTTTTTACTCTCAATACTTATGTTAATTAACCAAGGATGAGAGGGGTATTTATAGGCCTCAAGTTGAATCAAACTTGGAGCCTAAAAATATCTCACCTTGGGTTTCCTAGGTATGGGTGGTACCACTGCTTGTGCAAGGTGGTACCACTGCTTGTGTCAGTCTGACACTAACACTGACACTACACTAGGCGGTACCACCGCCTAGTAAAAAATCAAATATATTTCCAAAATATAAAATGTATGATTCAAAATCATCATTCATAATTACATCAATATTCCAATCATTATTTCAATCATAAAAAAATCAAGTCATGAATGTCAAAATCATAGTATTGTATGCATCATTTCAAATCATAAATATTTCATATCATAATAGTACCAATTTTGTCAAATTACATCCTACCATGCATGATCGAAACTTCTCATTTGTATATATCAAAATAAATTTATGAATATTTCATACATTCATATCATCACATAAAGAATATCAAGAAGAATTAATTGGGTGATGAGATAAATATTTCATAAATACAAGGAATTATACATAAAAATTATATCATGAGAGATAAAATATCAAAGATCGTGAAGATAAATCATGAGTATCAAGAGACATATTATGATTCTTTTTTAATAACTCAAATAGTGAAAAGAAAGAATCATAGTAGACAATCTTGATTAATAAAAAGAATTTTCAAGTTAAAATTCCAAGAATTCAAGAGAAACCATGATTCATTTTAGCAAATCTCTTCTTAAATAAATAATAAAAATAATTTTTAGAAGATCATGATATAGATAGAATTTATTCAATCTTGTAGGAGAACAAGATCTCAATTCATGCATATGAAATCTCAAGTTTTAAATCTCGAAAAATCAAGATAAATCTCATTCAACTTCAAATCATTAAATCAAAATCATTTTCTAGTGTTTCAATTCATAAGATTGATTTCATAGAAGTATGCATTTTTCATTTATGCTAAATAAAAAACATGCATCAACATTTAAGATCAAAAAATAAATTTCGTCATAAAAACCATCCATCTTGCTTATAATCGAAAAAGCCACTTTTATTACCATAAAAGTTGATAATCCATAAATCTCAAGAATCATCATGCATAATTTTGAAAAATAAACTCAATAAGCATGATTTCAAATCATCGTTACATTATTTCATCAAGCATGATTTCATAAAGTATTTTCAATTAAATACAAAGATCATCAAGATACACATTATCACTTTTTCACATCATTAAAACATCTAGCATGATTTAAGTCTAACATTTTGTTCCTTTATCATATGTAATTTTCATGATTATTTTCAAAATTATTAGCATGATAAACATGATTCCTAATTTTTTATATTTTTAAAACATTATTAAACATATAATTTTCAAGAAAAATAATTTTTTAAAACTAAATAAAAAAAAGAAATATATCATGAAAAGCATTATGTAATTTTGAAATAAATTAAGGGAGTTTCGATTACCTCATCGTTGAAAGTTGTTAAGGCGTAATTTGCCACCTGGCCTTAGTTAGGTTGCTCCTCGTCTTCGGATGCACTTGTTTCATCCTAATTTGTATTCTTCTTAAGTTTATTTTTATTTTTTGATTATTGTTTCATAAACTTTTTAAATTTCATGAGGTGTTCAAGTTCACCATCACCAAATCATAGAAACATCTCTCGATAATATTAAGTCGGTAAACGTGAGGCAATTAGATTGACCCACGTGGCCTTCTATCGTTATAAGTAGGAACCGATTCCCGGTGTAGGTTGAGTTGGTCGAGTCCCTCGAGACTCACCTATATCGCGATTCGCTATCTTGTTTACGACATAGAGATGTCACCGGTGACCTGAGGGCATGGTATGCTTGGTCGAGTCCCTCGAGGGTATATCATCAAATCAGACTCATCTTGTAACGAAGGTGTTGACTTAACCGAGCATCATGGTTGGTCGAGTCCCTCGAGGCCATGGTGATTCGGAGGCCGAACAGGACGGGAATCACAAGGAGTTGTGATTGGCAAGAGTTGCCTACCTTTTAGGCTTAGTGTGATTGGTCGAGTCCCTCGAGATTACACTAAGACGCTGATTGGATCCTGATCCCCGCTAGAAGTCTGCCGGAGACTTCCGTTTCACGTGCTGAGGGTGTCGTGTGACTCGTTAGTAAAATAGTGGGAGCATATTAAGATAGAAGTTCATATCTTGATAGTTTATTTCTTGCAAAATCTGCATGTTATTCATATCTTTATTTTCAGAAAATGTCGCTTTCAAATCCCTTACGTAGCATACTTGATGTCAACCGCCTCATTGGTCCAAATTATACGGATTGGCTCCGTAACTTGAGAATTGTTCTCACAGCGGAGAAAATCATGTACGTCCTTGATACAGTGATGCCTACGCTCGAAGAAGGGGCAAACGAGGATGAGATCGCTCGCTACGTGAAGTACATTGATGACTCCACTCATGCTCAGTGCTATATGTTGGGCTCTATGACTCCTGAGTTATAGAGACAACATGAAAAGATGGATGCCAGATCCATTCTCCTACATGTCCGCAAATTGTTTGAGGAACAAGGAAGGACTCAGCGATATGAGATATCCAAGAGTCTCTTTCGCGCTAGGATGACTAAGGGGACACCGGTTTAGAACCATGTCCTAAAGATGATTGAGTGGATAGAGAAACTCACAGGTCTAGGAATGGTCCTAGAGGATAACTTGTGTGTGGACATTATGCTTCAGTCCCTACCAGATTCCTTTTCACAGTTCATAATGAATTTTAATATGAACAAGCTTGAGGTGACTCTCCCAAAGCTCCTCAATATGTTGAGGGAGGCAGAGAGTACTATTAAGAAAGAGAACCAATTCTCTACACTGGTGAGACCAAAAAGAAAAGGAAAGTTGAAAGGTCCCCTAAGAAGGGAAAGGGAAAGGGCAAACTAGGTAAAGCAAAGGTTGCTAAGAAAGACCCAGCAAAGGACAAAGGCCAGTGCTTCCACTGTGGTAAAGATGGGCACTGGAAGAGGAACTACAAAGAGTACCTTGCAGAAAGGGCTAAATAGAAGCTTGGAGAAGCTTCAGGTACATTCATGATCAATCTCCAATTGTTAGATTTTTGTGATAGTGCATTTGTATTGGATACCAGTATTGCTTATCACATCTACAATTTATTGTAAATTCTAGCAAAGCTGAGGGGAGATTGACGAGAGGAATATTGTATAAAGGTTTGTTTATGCTAGACACTACTCCACATATCATGAATATAAATGTGTCCAAGAGGAAACGAGATGAGATGAACAGTGCATACCTATGGCATTGTAGGCTAGGTCACATCCATGAAAGAATGATTCAAAAGTTACTAAATGATGGATATCTAGATCCATTCGACTATGTGTCATATGCAACTTGTGAGCCTTGCATTCGTGGAGAACTAACCAACTCTCCATTTAGTGGAATTGGAGAGAGAGCCACTGAATTGTTAGAACTCATACATAGTGATATATGTGGACCCATGTCAACTCATGCCATTGGAGGTTACTCCTACTTCATTACATTTATCGATGATTTCTCAAGGTATGGATATGTGTACTTAATGAAGTACAAGTCCGAGGCCTTTGAGAAATTCAGAGAGTATAAGAATGAGGTGGAGAACCAGATTGGAAAGAGTATCAAAACTCTTCGATCAGATCGAGGAGGTGAGTACTTAAGTACAGAGTTTACTCAGTTCCTCAAGGACCATGGGATATTATCCCAATGGACACCTCATTATACACCTCAGCTCAATGGTGTCTCTGAAAGGAGAAATCGTACGTTATTAGATATGGTACGATCCATGATGAGTTTCGCTGACCTACCCATCTCATTCTGGGGATATGCCCTAGAAACCGTAACTTACCTTCTAAACAGAGTTCGAACTAAGTCGGTAGTGTCTACACCATATGAGATATGGAAAGGGAAGAAGCCTGATCTTAAGGTTGTTAAGATTTGGGGCTGCCCTACCCATGTTAAAAGACACAACCCCGATAAGTTAGAATCAAGGACAGAGCGATGTAAATTTGTGGGATACCCCAAGGAAACTTGTGTGTATTATTTCTATCATCTCGAGGACCAAAAGGTCTTTGTAGCTAAGAGAACAGTGTTCCTTAAGAATGAACACATTCTTGGCGGAGAGAGTGGGAGAATGATAGAGTTGAGCGAGGTTGGAGAACCAAGTTCAAGCACCACTCTATAGCCCGAGTCTGTTCAGGTACCTAATACACAAGTTTCAACTTTACGCAGGTCTGATAGAGTATCCTATCCTCCTGAGAGATATGTGGGACATATTAGAGGAGAGGATGTTGAGGATATTGATCCTCAGACCTACGAGGAGGCTATTATGAGTATAGACTCCGGGAAGTGGCAAGAAGCCATGAATTCTGAGATGGATTCTATGTACTCTAATAAGGTTTGGAACCTAGTTGATGCGCCCGAAGGTATTATACCCATCGGTTGCAAGTGGATCTTTAAAAAAAGATCGGAGTAGATAGAAAGGTAGAGACCTATAAAGCAAGGCTAGTGGCTAAGGGGTATCGTCAAAGGCAAGGTGTTGACTACGAGGAAACCTTCTCACCCGTAGCAATGCTAAAATCAATTAGAATTCTATTGGCTATTGCAGCACACTATGATTATAAGATCTGGCAGATTGATGTGAAAACCGCATTCCTCAATGGGAACCTCGAGGAGGAGGTGTATATGATGCAACCTGAGGGATTCGTGTCCAAGAACTGCCCAGATAAGGTGTGTAGGTTGCTTAGATCAATTTATGGACTAAAGCAAGCTTCCCGAAGTTGGAACATAAGATTTGATGAGGCAATCAGATCTTATGACTTCGTTAAGAACGAAGATGAGCCTTGTGTGTATAGGAAGGTAAGTGGGAGCGCTATCACCTTTTTGGTGTTATATGTGGATGACATCCTCATCATTGGGAACAACGTAGGAATGCTATCCACAGTAAAGGCTTGATTATCTAGACACTTCTCTATGAAGGACTTAGGGGAAGCATTCTATATCTTGGGGATTAGAATCTATAGAGATAGATCCAAGAGGATACTTGGCTTGTCCCAGTCTAGGTACATAGAAACCATTGTCAAAAGGTTTGGCATGGAAAATTCCAAGAGAGGTCTCATACCGATGAGACATGGGATATCGCTTTCTACGAGTATGTCCCCAAAGACTCCAGAAGAAAGGGCGAACATGAATATGATACCTTATGCCTCAGCAATATGGTCTATCATGTATGTCATGCTATATACTAGGCCTGATATAGCGCATGCTCTGAGTGTCACGAGCAGGTATCAGGCGGATCCAGGCTTGGAGCACTGGAAAGCAGTAAAGTGTATCCTTAAGTACTTAAGAAGGACTAAGGATCTTTTACTATGGAGGTAATAGCCTTAAGGTTGAAGGCTACACAAACTCAAGTTTTCAGTCTGATATCGATGATATCAAGTCGAATTCAGGGTATGTGTACACCTTGAATGGAAGAGTAGTGTGCTAGAAGAGTTCCAAGCAAGATACTACTGCTGACTCGACCACAAAGGCAGAGTATATTGCTACATTAGATGTAGTAAAGGAGGGAGTCTGGGTGAAGAAGTTTATCACAGATTTGAGAGTCGTGCCGGGTAGCGAGGAGCCGATCTCCTTATATTGCAACAACAACGGGGCGATTACTCAAATAAGGGAACCCGGGTCTCATCAGAAGTGTTCTGAGGAGGTTCCAGCTTATCAGAGAGATTGTAACCCGAGGACATGTAGCAGTGGAAAGAGTTCCATCCGAAGATAACATTGCAGATGCACTAACAAAGCCGCTGTCTCAGATTGTCTTTGAGCATCACAGGGGTCTGATGGGGATCAGATACATAGGTGATTGGCTTTAGGTCAAGTGGGAGATTGCTAGTCATAGGTGCTCAGCAAGCCAATCACGTGAGTGATGGCACGTGTGACTTGATACAAAATCTTTTTGCTTATTATATTTTGGCGTATATCACTTTATAACTATTGCATATGTGCATATATATATTGTGATGTCCTTGGATTTGTGCAATGGGAATCGGATCGTGATGAGATCACGATAATGAGATCGATTCACCTTTAAACACATATCCTAAATAATCCCGGTCATAGGTTACTCGAGAGGGACATCGTGATAACCGGATAGAATGGTGTGTTGAATACCCGTCCATATGATGGATGCAGCTGGTCTCATAGCTGCTCGTATAGGGACACTAGGGATACAGTACAGGTGCTCATTAGAGAATGAGTTCACTGCTTGATCCGCTTACGGAATGCTGGATGATTGATGATGCCTTATTGTCAAACAGCGATTCCGTAGTCCTAGTGGTGTATCTGGTCCTTAGACTTGAGACACCAAGGATGTCCTGTATGAGTGCTCCACTCTTTGATACCAGACTTATAGGTTTGGCTGTCCCAGATCTAGTACAACTGGTCATTGGGAGTGGTAGTCGACCTTACGAGGGCTATTGAGTGTCGATAGAGGATCATCCACTCTCGGCGTCATGAGAGGAATATCCCATGTATTCTTGCTCAGACAAATCCCTTGCCAGGGTCATTCGGGTTGAGAGAGAAAGAGTTCTCCGGGAGAATCCGATTAGAGCGAGACTCGAGTAGAAACCGTATGGGTCTAACAACACCATGCTCGATATACGGTCTCTGGGATATTAGAAGGATGAGGGATTATAGGTACACGGTAACTGAGGATAGACAGGTCCAATGGATTGGATTCCCCTGTATCGTTTGGGGACTACGGCGTAGTGGCCTAGTACTTCCGTAGTCGATGAGTCAAGTGAATTATTACAGAGATAATAATTCACTGAGTTAGAAGGAGTTCTGACAGGTATGACTCATAGCCAGCTCGATATTGGGCCTAGAGGGTCACACACATATGGTAGGCATTGCGATGAGTAGAGGTTCAGATATGAGATATCCGACGGAGCCCTTATCTTATTGGATGCAGATCCAATACCCACTAGGGGAGAACCCATTAGGGTTTGACAGGGGATCTCTATAAATAGGAGGGATTCAAAGCCTCATAGGCTAGAGCCTTTGCTTGCCTTTCCTATTCTCCTCTTCCTCTCCACCTCAGAGCAGGCCTGGAGTTTTGAGGAGCGTCGTCGCAACCCTGCTGTGTGGATCACCGCTAGAGAGGAGGACGCTTGACCTCCTTCACCCTCTCCTAAGGATCTGCAAGGAAACATGGATATATGATCTCCCTAGGTAATACAACCTACTCTATATGCAGTTTTAAGTTTCGTAGATTTTGTGCACCAATCTTCGCACAACGACGAACATCTCTTTGGGAATCGGGGATTTTGTTTTCTTGTTCTTCCGCTGCGCATGTGATGTCGCCCCCAAGATTTCCCAACACAGAGCCACCTGCAGGGGCAGCGGTGCTCGTACCCACTCGCGGGGGCACCCACCTACAAGGGTGGCACCGCCCCCGGGCTAGGGTGGTACCCCCTCCCCCCAGCGTCGTGGCCATCGCTAACAAGGTGGCGACAGCTACACCACAACGCAGTAGTGTTAGGATCAAGAGCACTAAAAGGGGGGGGGGGGGGTGGGTGGGGGTTGAATTAGTGCAGTGAAAAACTTTTGTCGGTTCAAAAAGACTTTGTACAAAAACTGTTTCGAAAAGATCTTTAACTTGAGAGCAAACGAAAGTATAGTTGATGTAAAGTAACGGAGGCAGTTTGTAGTTAAGATAAAGAGCATAATGTAAATGCAACCCGAGATTAAGAGTGGTTCGGTCAATCTTGACCTACATCCACTTTTGGCTTCCTCCTCCGATGAGGTCACCGATATCCACTAGAGGCCTTCCTTCAATAGGCGATGGCCAACCACTCTTTTACAGCTTTCCTTCTTTTAACGGGCTTAGGAGACAACCCTTACAAGTTTTCACTCCTCTCTTGAATGATCAAGACTTAGAAAGAAAAGAGGGAGAGGAACTCTAGCCTTTTACAATACTTTTAAGCTCTCAAATACTTAGAATAAAAGTAAGCTTTCGGTTACATTTCATACAGGAAAGGGTGGGGTTTTTATAGGCTACAATCAGTTTGAATTCGGAGCTTAAAAGTGTTTATTCCCTGATTTCCGGGGTCCTGGAGGTACCACCGCCATAACTAGGTGGTACTATCGCCTGTCATCTCTCACTAAGCGGTACTACCGCTCAATCTAAGTGGTACTATCGCCTAACATTGCTCGGAGACCGAGCTCAGGCGGTACCATCGCCTAACAGGGGCGGTACCACTACTTGACAGGGGCGGTACTACCACCCAGAACTCCTAGGAGATTGAGTCTCCTGGGCAGTGCCACCGTTGGCCTTGGCAGTGCTACCGTCGACCTTGGCGGTGCTACCACCGGCCAGGAATTCTGGGTTTGAATGGGCTGATCAATTCGACCCAATTTGGGTTTGCCAAGGGCCTAGTTGGCCCCAGATTAAGTTAATGGGATCACCTCCCAATCCTAACTTAATCTACATGCTAACTATGACAATTAAGACATCAATACTGCAGATCGTGTTCTAGTGCGTCAATCGCTTCTTCTGGTGAACTTCCGGTGAACATCCAACGAACCCTCGGCGATGCTCCGGTGGACTCCTGGCAAATTCCTGGACTTCGCGACGATCCTCTTGGCGAGTTCCGATGAGCTTCTTTGGCAAGTTCCTAGACTTCTTGGATTATTCTTGCAGAACCTCCGATGAACGTCCGGACTTCCGATGAACTCTCAAACCCCCAATATGATATTGGTCTTGACTCCGGTTTAACACCTGCTACATGTCTTATTGCCATCGTAGTTAATCCTGTACACTTATCTTAACATACGGATTAGATAACCAAATGATAATTGATTTCATCATCAAAATCCGAGATTCAACAATCTCCCCCTTTTTGATGATGACAATCAATTGATGATAGAGTTAATCTTAACTCCCCTTATCTGTATGTCATACTTGAGATAAGTCATTCTTGAATTCAAAGCCTTTGAATTCAAGAGACATATTGATAAGTTAAGTTCATTCAAACTTATCAATACCCCCATCATGATTCCTATCATGATGTATTTTTCTAAAAATTATGTCAAGACTCGACATCCATTTTCAAGTCTTATATTTCATATGTGAAAGATAGCAATCGTAGCAATTCATCATATGACAAGATATCAATTTGTAAGATTACGATGTAAGCTCTAGATATCTTAACATGATGCAAATATGGCAATCATAGCAATTCATCATATGGTAAGATATCAACATTGTAAAATTATAATGTAAGCTTTAGATATCTTATCATTAATGCAAATATTTCAAGTGTATAGCAATTCATTCTATCATCAAATATATATATAGCAATTCATTCTATCATCAATTTACCATATATTTCTCCCCCTTTATCATCAACAAAAAGGAGAGCGATTCAACAATAAGTGTGGTAAAGATACATGTCATAAAAAGATTCATGTCATTTTTTCAACAATAAGTGATAAGATACCATTCATACAAATTATTTTTCGAGCAATCATGACATGGTATCATTCAAAAGTCCACTAAGGAGATAGCTTTCATTACTTCTTCCTTATTTGTCATTAACATTTTGCATCAAGGAGAAAAGCCATTGTGAACTAACTTTGAATGAAGTTAAAAATGATAAGAGATTAAATCATGCTTCATTTTTACAAGAATCAAGATATACATGTGAAATTAAATTCTTGAAAGTGTTCATTAAAAAAAAGTCTTCCTTCATCAAGAAGGAATTCATTTCATCAAATCCATTTCTCGATTAAAAATCATTTTTCACAAGGTAAATCCATGAGAGATGCATTTGTTAATCAATTCCATATGTCAAAAATCATGGAGCATTGATATGAAATAAACTTGATATGACATAGGCTCATGAAAGCACCATTCAAGAAATATATTTAATCCGGAAGAGAAATACAAAATAATGCATTGTTAGGATCAAGAAAGTCCAAAAATGAAGTTTAACAAATTCATGCATTCGGACAAAGTTTTGCTATAGCTTTTCAAGTACAATCATGAAGGTAAAACATTCTTATCATCATGGAAATCAAGACACACAATTTCTAACATGTTATTGAAGCATATAGTCATGTAAAATTCGTATCATAAGATTTTCAACATTAAGTGATTGATCATAGAATCAAGAAAGTTCGAGAAACCAATTTAATAAGTTCATGCATTCAGACAAATCAACATTCCTAATTCTCTTCTAATGAAATCAAATTGTACTTTACTTAAAGGCTTTGTAAAAATATCAGCTAGTTGATGTTTAGTATCAATGAACTCTATAATTACATCATGATTAGTGACATGATCTCATACAAAATGATGTCTAATATCAATATGCTTTGTTCTTGAGTGTTGAATGAGATTCTTTGTTAAACATATTGTACTTGTTTTATCACATTTAATGAGAATATTTTTAAGATGAATTTTATAATCTTCTAAGGTGTCTTTTATCCACACAACTTGTGCACAGCATGCACTAGTTACAATATACTCAGCTTCGGTTGTTGATAGTGCAATCGAGTTTTGTTCTTGGATGACCAGGAAACAAGGGCATATCCTAAAAATTGACATGTTCCTGATGTGTTTTTTCTATCTAGTCTACATCTAGCAAAATCCACATCAGCATAAGCAATTAACTCAAAATTCTTGGATTTTGGATACCATAATCCTAGATTTGTGATTCCTTTAAGATATTTAAGTATTCTTTTAACTACTTTGAGATGAGAAATCTTAGGATTAGATTGAAACCTAGCACAAAGTCCTACACTAAATATGATATTCAGTCTAGTTGTTGTGAGGTAAAGTAAACTTCCTATCATACCCCTATAAGTTTTTTGATCAAAGCTTTCTCCACTTTCATCAATTTCTAACTTAGTGGAGGTGCTTATAGGAGTGTTGATAGCTTTCGAGCTATCTATATTAAACATTTTTAGCAAATCTAAAGCATATTTTGTTTGACTAATAAATATGTCATTACTTAGTTGTTTGATTTATAAACCTAAAAAGAAGGTTAATTCTCCTATCAAACTCATTTCAAATTCAAGGCTCATACTTTTAGTAAAAGATTTACAAAGAGATTTGTTCATAGAACCGAAGATAATATCATCAACATAAATTTGAACAATGAGAAAATTATTTTTAAAATTTTTTATAAACAATGTAGTATTGACCTTGCCTTTAGAGAAATTATTTTCAATAAGAAATGAACTAAGTCTCTCATACCAAGCCCTTGGGGCTTGTTTTGAACCATAGAGAGCTTTAGTTAATTTAAACACTTGATTAGGGAGACTATTATTCTCAAATCCAGGAGGTTGTTCAATATAAACTTCTTCAGAAATAAATCCATTAAGAAAAGTTCTTTTAACATTCATTTGAAACAACTTAAAATTATTACTACTAGCATAGGCAAGGAGCATCCTTATGGCTTCTAATCGAGCCACAAGAGCGAAGGTTTCTTCGTAATCGATACCTTCTTCTTGGTTGAAACCTTTAGCCACTAATCTAGCCTTATTTCTAATCATGATACTAGATTCATCTTTCTTGTTTCTAAAGGCCCATTTAGTACCAATAACTAAATGGTCATTTGGCCTAGGAACAAGTTTCCACACCTTATTTCTCTCAAATTGATTTAACTCATCTTGTATTGCGATAATCTATGAATCATCTTTCATGGCTTTGTCAATACATTTAGGTTCAATTTGGGGGAGAAAAGTGGTATTGACACAAAAATTTTTAAGAGAACGTGTTTGAACCCCCTTAGATGTGTCTCCTATGATTAGCTCCTTAGGATGAGCATCTACATACTTCTAATCCTTGGGTAAGGATGTTTCAGAAGTCGATGCATCTAAGTTGCTAGTTGGACTTATCCTACATACTTCTAATCCTTGTGTAAGGATGTTTCGGAAGTGGATGCATCCAAGTTGCTAGTTGGAGAAGGGGTTTCATTTAACTTCAAGGAATCGAAATTAACATCATCATCAAAATCATTTTTCTTGATTTCAAAAATCTCATTGAAAACAACATGAATGGATTCTTCTATAATTAAAGTTATTTTATTGAAGATATGAAATGCTTTAGAAATCGAGGAATAACCAAGAAAAATTTCTTCATCGGATTTAGCATCAAATTTTCCTAAGGCATCTTTTTCATTCAATATAAAACACTTACACCCAAAAACTTTAAAATATGAAACATTGAGTTTTTTGTTGTTCCACAACTTATAAGGGGTTTTGGTTAGTAAAGGTCTTACTAGAATTCTATTCATAATATAGCATGTCGTGTTTACGACTTCGGCCAAAAAATATTTGGGTAGACTATGTTCATTCAACATGGTTCTTGTCATTTCTTATAAATTTCTATTCTTTCTTTCTACTACTCCATTTTGTTGATGATTTCTTAAAGTAGAGAAGTTATGGTTGTATCCATTAGATTCATAAAATTTTTGAAAATCACGGTTTTGAAATTCACTATCGTGATCACTTCGAATTGATGAAATCATAGAACCCTTTTCATTTTGAACAAGTTTACAAAACTTGGTGAAAAATCTAAAGCATTCACTTTTGTGTTTCAAGAAATAAGTCCATATGTATCTACTATAATCATCTACAATAACAAAGTATATTTGCTACCTCCTAAGCTTGATGTAGAGATTGGTCTGAATAAGTCCATATGGATCAATTACAAAGGTCTAGAGGTGCTTATTTGATTCTTAGATTTGAAGCTACCCTTTATTTGTTTTCCTAATTGACAAGCATTATACATATTATCTTTAATGAACTTGATATGAGGAATTCCTCTTATAAGTTTTTTGGATGAAATTTGGGTGCTTAGTTTCATGCTAGCATGACCTAATCTCTTATACCAAAGCCAAGCATCGTCATTCAAAATCGAGAAATACATTTCATTACAAAGATCATTGATGTCAATGGTGTATACGTTATTTTGTTTTAATGCAATCATAGATGTGGTTTTGTGTGGTTTTTCAATGATGCAAGCATTAGATTCGAATTTAACAATGTATCCTTTATCACACAATTGACTAATGCTCAAGAGGTTATGTTTTAAACCATCAACTAACTAAACATCTTCAATAAAGAAGTTGGATTTGTTACCTATGGTTCCTTTGCCAATGATTTTACCTTGTTGTTATCTCTGAAGGTGATAGAGCCTTTGTCTATGCTAGTAAGCTTAGAGAATTGAGATGGATCTTTGGTCATATACCTTGAGCATCCACTATCAATGTACTATCTCTTACTCCTAGCTTGTGGTGATGTATGTTTCTACAAAAAAGGTTAATTTTTAGATACCCATTTGATCTTGGGTGCCTCAAAAATCGATCTAAAGACAGTTAGATGTGAAGACAGCTTTCCTTCATGGTGATTTGGGGGAGAAAATTTATATGAAGCAACCAAAAGGCTTCAAAGTCAAAGGTAAAGAAAACTTTGTCTACAAGTTAAAGAAGAGCTTGTTTGGGCTAAAGCAAGCTCCAAGATAGTAGTATAAAAAGTTTGATTCATTTATGACAGAAAATGGATACAAAAGAACGACTTTAGATCATTGTGTATACATCAAATGGTTTGGTGAGAATTTTATTATTCTCTTACTTTCTGTTGATGACATGCTTATTCTTGAGAAAGATACGTCTAAAATTGACAGGTTGAAGAATGAATTGAGTCTTTTGCAATAAAGGACATGGGGCTAGTAAAGCAAATACTAGACATACAGATTTTCCGTTACAGAAAAACCAAGACGATTTGGTTATCATAGGAGAAATATATCGAGAATGTATTAAAAAGGTTCAGTATGAGCAATGCAAAGCCAGTTGGTTCTCCTATTACAGGTCACTTCAAGTTGTGCTCAGAATAGAGTCTATCAAGTAATAAGGAGAAGGAGAAACTGCAAAAGGTTTCTTATGCTTCAGTAGTTGAAAGTTTAATGTATGCAATGGTATGTACGAGGCCAGACATCGCATATGCAGTTGGTATTACTAGCAAATTTCTTGCAAATCCAAGCAAAGAACACTAGGCAGTAGTGAAGTGGATTTTGAGATATCTCAAAGAGAGCTCTAAGGTTTGTTTAAGCTTTGGAGGTGGACCACCTATGTTGACAGGTTACACAGATGTAGATATGGCAAGAGATATAGATACGAGAAAATCCACTTCAGGTTATGTACTTACTTTTATAGTGGGAGCTATGTCATGACAATCCATGTTGCAAAGGTGTATTGCTCTCTCCACCACATAAGCAGAATATACAGAGGTATGCAAAAAAATGTTATGGATGAAAGAATTCTTACAAGAATTGGGGCTGAAACAGAAAAATTAAGTGATGCATTGTGACAGCCAGAGTACCATCCATTTGTGTAAGAACCTAATGTTTTATTCCAAGTCAAAGCATATATAGATGTTAGATACAATTGGAGTCGAAATATATTTGAAGAGAAGCAATTGCAACTTCAGAAAATTCACACAGATGACAATGGAGCAGACATGTTGACAAAAACCTTACCAAAAAAAAGATAGGAGATATGCCAACAGCTGATCGGTATGGCTTCACATTGAGGAGTTTTGGGATAACCTCTCTTATGGGCTGAATGGGGAGGTTGTTGGGCTGACAACCCACATTCAACCCAAGGTGGGCTTTATCAACCCATAGCTTACCCCCTCTTAACCTAATCTTAATTCATATTAAAGGGCGGTGTGATGGCTACGAAAATAAGTATAAAAGAGCAGTAACGAGGGCAGCAAGGCACATCTTGGCAATAGCAAAAAGGAGGAGAAAAAGATAGAAATCCAAGAAGAAAGAAAGGGAAGAAAACAAGGACAATGCAGAGAGACTCTATTCTCAATTATCTAGCAGTGTTCTTATCTCAGGTTAGATCAAATCTAGATTCTTACTGTGATTACTTGGGGAGAATTAGGGAGAATTTAGAATTTTGTGCACAATGACGTAATCTTTGTAAGAGATTAAGATTTATATATTCATTATTCTTATAGTGGATTATCTCTAGTTTGTTCCGTGGTTTTTACCCTTCACATTTGAGGTGTTTTCCATGTATATTTTGATATTATATTTAATTGTAATTCTATTTAATTCTGTTGCGTGTTATAGTCTACTAGTATTTGTTCATATATAAAAATTTATTTCATTTTATATCTCATCACATGATATATCATGTCTCCTCTGGTGGGGAGAGAATGTAAATATAGCACCTAATCCATTCGAATTGTTGATGAAACACAGATTTCCTTCGAATCCCACGAGTCTAGCAGTGCGCGGATGCCACCGACTGGTGGGGGGGGGGTGCAGAGACCAACCTGAGCTCCTAATCGGACAAACTGAAGGCGAGAATTTTGCCCTCGGAGGGTGACCACTCACGTTTCATGGTGTCGATGAACCAGTAGATGGAGCCTTCAACACAAGCCGAAGGATTTTTTTGTGATGGGGTAAGGGGGAGCCACCGTGGCCCTCCATGCAGCAGGAGTTGTCCCGACTGTAAAGACATCACAATCGAAGTGCGGTCGGACTGGCAGAATTAGTGGACTACTTTGTAGTTGTTAGTTCGTGGATCCAACCTGAATCCTAGGTTGTACTCGAGTTTGGGATCACACACAAGTCCTGCGGTAGGCAAGTCTAGGAGCTTTCGGGTGGCTGGGTTGCATAAGTATGTGCGAGACGGTGAAACGGAGACGAGAAGCAAACCATCGGAATGTAAAGAGTCGTCAATGCATCGTTTGATTCGTTCTGTGACTGTCTCAAAAAAAAGAGTAGCCTTGTCTAGGCGACCAGCTTCCTCGTATCTATACATTCTGATCCTGGAAGGCATCTCAGGGTACATACCGGCATTGTTTTGTCTCAGAACCGAACCCAGTAAGTCTCTCTCGAAGATCCTCTCACTCACCTCGTTATATGTTGAAGGAATGATAAGGTTGGTTGGATTCGTCTTTCTTGGTGCAGATGCGAAGTGATGAAGGACTTGCTGGAGATCGTCCGATGCCAATCTCTGGAGACGGACTTGAAACGCACGATAGATTTCACGGGGAGACACATCAAAATCATCGACACAAGATCCTCCGGGATGAAAACCACGACGTCGTCAGACCTCGGAGCCCATCGCGGGTTGCAACGGAGAATAGGGGTTTCCGCCATCTTCTTCCGACGAATAACACATAGTAGCATCATAAGAGATCAACAATGCATATTAGCTGCATTAATGGAGAATAGCAAGGAGGGAGGCCGCGTGGGTTACTTACCTTTTGTCTGCTGTCTTGGCTTTTCTTGGTGTTTCACCCACGCGGATGGATGCGTGGGTGGGTCCTCACTCTTCAATCTACCAAAACGATCAAAGACATATATATATATATATATATATATATATATATATAAAGAATTCAATTCTACATAACATATGTAAGGAAATTCATAATAAAGAAAATCAAGAAGTTACATTGGGTAGCAGTGAAATGAATATTAAGATATCTAAGAGATACTTCCAAGTTGTGTTTATATTTTGGCAATGATGAACCTATGTTAGAAGGTTACATAGATGCAGACATGGCAGGTAATACTGATTCTAGGAAGTCCACTTCGGGATTCTTGATGACATTTACAGGAGGAACAGTCTCTTGGCATTCTAAGTTATAGAAGTGTGTTGCTCTATCAAAACCATAGAAGCAGAATACATAGCAATTACTAAAGCCTGCAAGGAAGCTTTATTGATGAAAAAGTTTCTACAGGAATTGGGCTTGAAACGGGAAGGATATACTATTTACTGTAATAGTCAGAGTGTCATTCACCTCTCCAAGAATTCAACATACTATTCTAGATCCAAGCATATTGATGTGAGATATTACTGGATTCGTGATGTACTTGAATTAAAAGAATTACAGTTGGAAAAAGTGCATACCAATGAGAATAGTTCAGATATGTTGACAAAGTCTTTACCTAAAGAGAAGCTTGAAGCATGTAGACAAAGAGCGGGCTTTGTACAGCCCATCATATGAGCTGGAGTAGGAGAATTGTTGGGTCCAGCCCATATGTGGGCTTGGACAATTGGGTCTATTAAATCCAAATCACTAATTGAAGTCAGAAATTAAAAAGAGAGAGATAGGTTTGGTGCAGTGAGCGAGTGCGGGGGTAGTGAACGTGTGCGGCGACAGAAAAGAGGAGAGAGAAATAGAAAGAGAAAGTAAGGTTTTTGAGATTTCTACTTGACGATCGGTGGTCAAATATTGTCAGTTTTGGTCTAAATTTTATGTAGAGAATTCTTGCAACAAACTCTACAATCCTAACGGTGTTGATCTACAGTTTACCCTCTCTAAGATACTTTCCTGCTATATCCACTTTGTGAGACCTATAATTCTCTTATGAGGAGATCCACCCTATGTGATGAAGATATGTTATTCTTGAGCCAATATCTATGATCTTGATGTTATTGTGATCCTCTAGTTATTATAGAGAAGACCGATTGTAAACATGTTATCATTACTATTGATAGTGGAAGTTTGAGGTGAATTATGGTTCCGTAGTATTTCTCACATTGGGTTTTTCAAGTTAAAAAGATTTGGACTCACTGTGTGATTGATTATTTGCTCTGTTGTTTATGTTGTGCTGGTTGATATTTTCATTTGGATATCAAATTGGTATTCTGATGAACCCATTTTGATACATAAAGGAAAAAGAATATTCCGGTTTTTTTTCCAACACTCATCGGTGAAGCTGAAGGCGAGAATTTTACGCTCGATGTCGAGGGATTTGTTGTGATGGGTCTGCAGTGGCCCTCCATGCAGGACATGACAACCCATGCGGTTGTCGGACGGGCAGAAGTAGCGGACTACTTTGTGCTGGCTAATCCGTGGATCCAACCCGAATCCTAGGTTGTACTCGACAGCGGGGGGATCACAGCAAAGTCCTCCGGCAGGCAAGGCCATGAGCTTTCCGATTGTTGGGTTACATAAATATGTGCGAGAGCGTGAAAGGGAGAAGAGAAGTAAACCATCAGAATGTATTGGACGAAGATGAAGACGTTGTGTGATTTGTTGTTGGACATCCTGGAAACACAGAATAGCCGCGTATGGGTTACGAGCTTCATCGTATCTATACATTCTGATCGTTGGAGAAAAGATACGACCGCCGCCGTATGAAAACAAATCTTCGCTGCAGATGTCCCCATCCCGCTGGATAGATATATGGTGAAGGAATGGACTCCTCTTGCCTTGAAGTGATGAAGGGCTTGCTGGAGATGATCCTGTTGGGCTGATGGCCCATATTCAGCCCATGTGGGCTTTATCAGCCCACAGCCCACACCCCCTCTTAACCTAACCCTAATTAAGATTAGGGGGGTGTGGTGGCTGCATTTTAGAGGCAGATTAAAGCTATAAAAAGGCAGCAACGAGGCAGATCTTTGGAGCCACGAGATTCCAAAGAGAAGAAGGAGAACAAGGCAGAAAAGGAAGAGAAAGAAAGGGAAGAAGACAAGGACAACGCAGAGAGACTGTTCTCAATCATCTAGCAGTGTTCTCATCTCAGGTTAGATCAAATCTACAGTAGGCTCTTGCTGTGATTACTTGGGAGGTTTTAGATATTGTGGGCAGTGACGTGATCCTTGTATCCCAGTTATTCTCTTGTGGTTGTTGCTAGGGTTTTGGGCAAGAGATTGAGATTTGTATATTCATTATTCTCATAGTGGATTATCTCTAGTTTGCCCCATGGTTTTTACCCTTCACATTGAAGGGGTTTTCCACGTATATCTTGGTGTTCTGTTTGATTGTGTTTCCATTTTATTCCGCTGCGTATTTTGGTCTTCTAGTATTTGTTCATATACAAAGGTTATTCCTGTTTATATCCCCATCAATTGGTATCAGATCGGGGTTTTGGTGATTTAATTTTTTTTGTATTTGAACATGGAGGCCAGTAATATTTCTCGTATGATTAGTTTGAATGGAAATAATTGGATGATATGGAAACCAAGAATGGAAGATCTCTTGTATTGCAAAGATTTGTATGGACCTTTGCAAGGGGATAGTGCAAAACCTACAACTATGATAGATGATGAGTGAAAGAGGTTAGATCGAAAAACAATTGGGTTTATTAGACAGTAGCTTGATGATAGTGTCTTTCACCATGTTTCTACTGAAATTTCTACATATTCTCTTTGGAAAAAATTGGAAAGTCTCTATGAAAGAAAAACAGTTGGCAACAAAGCTTTTTTGATCAGAAAACTTGTGAACCTAAAATATAGAGAGGGTGCTTCTATTGCTGAGCATTTGAATGAAATACAGAGTATTACTAACCAGTTATCCTCTATGAAAATGTCTCTTGATGATGAGTTGCAGGCATTGTTACTTCTCAGTTCATTACCAAAAAGTTGGGAGACACTGGTGGTTTCCCTTAGTAATTCTGCGCCAGATGGTATTGTCACTATGAGTCAAGTAACAAGCAGTTTGTTGAATGAGGAGTTGAGAAGAAAGAGTTCGGCAACATCTCAGAATGATTCACAGGCACTTATCTCAGAGAACAGAGGAAGGTCAAAGTCTAGAAGCAGTTCACGGATGGGTAGGAGCAAGTCAAGATCAAGAAAAGATATTGTTTGCTATAACTGTGGTGAGAAAGGACATTACAAGAACCAATGTAAGCAACCTAAGAAGAACAAGAAAAAGGGAAAAGAAGTGGAGTCTACAGAGTCAAAGGATAATACTACAGCTACAGTGCAGGGTGGTGATTATTTGATTTTGTCTCCTTCTGATGATATTTTTTCTTGTGTGTGTCAGGATCTTGAGTGGGTGATTGACACAGGTGCTTCTTATCATACTACACCTCGGAGAGAGTTTTCTGCTACATACAGGTCTGGAAACTTTGGTGTTGTCAAGATGGGCAACTATGGCACAGCAGACATCATTGGCATGGGTGATATCCATTTAAAGACCAACCTTAGCTGCAAGTTGGTGCTTAAGGATGTGAGGCATGTGATTGACTTGAGGCTGAATTTAATTTCAGTTGGAAGACTAGATGATGAAGACTATGAAAGCAGATTTCATAGAGGGCAATGGAAGCTCAGTAAGGGTTCTCTTGTTATAGCTAGTGGAAAGAAATGTCATACTTTGTACAGGTTGCAGGCTAAAGCTTATGGTGAGCAGTTAAATGCTACAGAGAAAGACTTCAGTATGGAGTTGTGGCATAGGCGATTGGGACACATGAGCGAGAAGGGGCTGCAAGCTCTTTCCAAGAGAGAGGTATTACCAGATCTCAAAGGTATACATCTGAACCCTTGTATTGATTGTTTGGCTGGTAAACAACATAGAGTTTCATTTGCTAGTGCTGCTTTGTCTAGAAAAATGCATGCCTTAGACCGTGTTTATACAGATGTATGTGGTCCTTTGAGGACAAAAACTCTTGGTGGATCTGTTGATGTTCTTGGTATAAGTGGTGCACTTTATTTTGTCACTTTTATAGATGATTTTTCCAAGAAAGTTTGGGCTTATGCTTTGAAGACCAAAGATCAGGTTATTAATGTCTTCAAAGAGTTTCATGCCAGAGTTGAAAGGGAGACAGAAAGGAAACTGAAATGCATAAGATCAGATAATGGTGGTGAGTATACAGGATTGTTTAATGACTATTGCAGGTCACATGGGATCCAACATGAGATGACAGTTCCTGGTACACCTCAGCATAATGCAATTGCAGAGAGGATGAACCGCACCATCATGGAAAATATCAGATGTATGCTTTCACAGGCCAAGCTACCCAAAAGGTTTTGGGATGAGGCTTTGAGGACTATAGTTGATGTGATCAACTTATCACCATGTACAACCCTAGATGGTGATGTTGCAGAGCATGTATGGTCAGAGAAAGATGTTTCCTACAAGCATTTGAGAGTATTTGGTTGTCGTGCATTTGCACATGTTCTAGATAATGAGAGGTCCAAGTTGGATGGTAAGTCTAAAGAATGTATTTTTCTTGGTTACTCACATGATCAGTTTGGTTACAGGCTTTGGGATCCAGAAAAGCAGAAGGTGTTCAGGAGCAGAGATGTGGTCTTCTTTGAGGATCAAACCTTTGAGGATTTGAAGAAGAAGGCACCAGCCAAGACTTCTGCAGAAGGATTAGCAGATTGTGACCCAGTTATTCCTCCAGTATATCAGGGTGATGGGGGAGATGTGCAGGAAAATAGTGTAGAGCCTGATGTTGATTTACCTACAGGACATGTTGAGCAAGAAGAAGTAGGAGAGCAAGTTCCCGCAGAACCTCAATTGAGAAGATCTTCTAGACAACGTCAACCTTCCGGAAGATACTCTACAGATGAGTATGTGATGCTTACTGATGCAGGTGAACCAGAGAGTTACCAGGAAGCAATTGAGAGTGAGCAGAAAGAGAAGTGGTTAGTTGCTATGTAGGAAGAGATGGATGCTCTTCAGAAGAACCACACTTATGATTTGGTACTGCTACCAAATGGAATGAAGGCCTTGAAGAACAAGTGGGTTTTTAGGTTGAAGACTCAAGAATATTGTTCTCAACCAAAGTACAAAGCTAGATTGGTTGTGAAAGGCTTTGGTCAAAAGAAAGGTATTGACTTTGAAGAGATATTTTCTCCTGTTGTTAAAATGCCTTCTATTCGTGTTGCTCTTGGTATTGCTGCTAGCCAGGACTTGGAGGTTGAGCAGTTAGATGTGAAGACAGCTTTCCTTCATGGTGATTTGGAGGAGGAAATTTATATGGAGCAACCAGAAGGCTTCAAAGTCAAAGGTAAAGATAATTTTGTCTGCAAGTTGAAGAAGAGCTTGTATGGGCTAAAGCAAGCTCCAAGACAGTGGTACAGAAAGTTTGATTCATTTATGATAGAAAATGGATACAAAAGAACGGCTTTAGATCATTGTGTGTACATCAAATGGTTTGGTGAGGATTTTATTATTCTCTTACCTTATGTTGATGACATGCTTATTCTTGGAAAAGATATGTCTAAAATTGATAGGTTGAAGAAGGAACTGAGTGAGTCTTTTGCAATGAAGGAAATGGGGCCAGCAAAGCAAATACTAGGCATGCAGATTTCTCGTGACAGGAAAAACAAGAAGATTTGGTTGTCACAGGAGAAATACATCGAGAAGGTATTGGAAAGATTCAGTATGAGCAATGCTAAGCCAGTTGGTTCTCTTCTTGCAGGTCACTTCAAGTTGTGCTCAGAACAGAGTCCGTCAAGTGATGAGGAGAAGGAGAAAATGCAAAAGGTTCCTTATGCTTCAACAGTTGGAAGTTTAATGTATGCAATGGTATGTACGAGGCCGGACATCGCATATGCAGTGGGTGTTACTAGCAGATTTCTTGCAGGCAAAGAGCACTGGGCAGCAGTGAAGTGGATTTTTAGATATCTCAGAGGGAGCTCTAAGGTTTGTTTAAGCTTTGGAGGTGGACCACCTGTGTTAACAGGTTACACAGATGTAGATATGGCAAGAGATATAGATACGAGAAAGTCTATTTCAGGTTATGTACTTACTTTTGTAGGGGGAGCTGTGTCATGGCAATCCAGGTTACAAAGGTGTATTGCTCTCTCCACCACAGAAGCAGAATATATTGCTGCTATAGAGGTATGCAAAGAAATGTTATGGATGAAAGAATTCTTACAAGAATTGGGGCTGAAACAAGAAAATTATGTGGTGCATTGTGACAGCCAGAGTGCTATCCATTTGTGTAAGAACCCAATGTTTCATTCCAAGTCAAAGCATATAGATGTCAGATACCACTGGATTCGAAATGTATTTGAAGAGAAGCAGTTGCAGCTTCAGAAAATTCATACAGATGACAACGGAGCAGACATGTTGACGAAGACCTTACCAAAAGAAAGACAGGAGATATGCCGACAGTTGGTCGGTATGGCTTCACATTGATGAGTCATGGGAAGCCTCCCTTATGGGCTGAAGGGGGAGGTTGTTGGGCTGATGGCCCATATTCAGCCCATGTGGGCTTTATCAGCCCACAGCCCACACCCCCTCTTAACCTAACCCTAATTAAGATTAGAGGGGTGTGGTGGCTACGTTTTAGAGACAGATTAAAGTTATAAAAAGGCAGCAACGAGGCAGATCTTTGGAGCCACGAGATTCCAAAGAGAAGAAGGAGAACAAGGCAGAAAAGGAAGAGAAAGAAAGGGAAGAAGACAAGGACAACGCAGAGAGACTGTTCTCAATCATCTAGCAGTGTTCTCATCTCAAGTTAGATCAAATCTACAGTAGGCTCTTGCTGTGATTACTTGGGAGGTTTTAGATATTGTGGGCAGTGACGTGATCCTTGTATCCCAGTTATTCTCTTGTGGTTGTTGCTAGGGTTTTGGGCAAGAGATTGAGATTTGTATATTCATTATTCTCATAGTGGATTATCTCTAGTTTGCCCCGTGGTTTTTACCCTTCACATTGAAGGGGTTTTCCACGTATATCTTGGTGTTCTGTTTGATTGTGTTTCCATTTTATTCCGCTGCGTATTTTGGTCTTCTAGTATTTGTTCATATACAAAGGTTATTCCTGTTTATATCCCCATCAGATCCGATGCCAATCCCTGGAGACGAACTGAATCGTGCGATAGATTTCATCGGGAGACATAACAAAATCACCGAGACAAGATCCTCCGGGATGGATCTTAGAGCCATAAGAGCCAGTACTTTTACGAATTTCGGATGATTATATGATATTTCTTCAAGAACATAAAGAAAATAATAGTACAATGAAAGATGATCCAATCAACTTATGTCAAGTAATTATAATTCAAATAAGTATAATGAATTAAGAATATAAGTCCATACAATATAATAAAATTTATCTTGTATTGAAGCCATATATATATATATATATATATATATATATATATATATATATATATATAGCAAGTGGCAGCATCCTTTCCTTATAGTTAAGCTACGAGGAATTAGTAACAGATTGCAAATGAAGCTAAAGGATTAGATTCAGTAGCGGCAGGCCAACGCTCAAGGCGGAGAATAAAGAAAAGGGAAATAGGCTGATAGCACGGACAGTAAGAGTTGGAGCGAGGAATAGGGAATGCCAGGTATAGCGCTAATTCTAAGTCTTATAGTAGTTCATCCTTAAAAGCGCTAGTTCAATCCTATTAGGTGGGGTAAATCTGATAGTGAACATTGAATGAGTTAAAGGCTGAACTCGCCAACAAGGGAAAAGCTACAGTGTACTAGTGCTACACAAGATTGTAACGGATACTGGAAAGAATTGAACTGCTCCGACCTTAAAGCTGCCTTTGCTTGCTTCTATTCTCTGTACTGCTCCTTCGATTCCTTACTAAAACTATCCGACTTAAAAACTACTCCAATAGAAACGTCGGTGTACGAATCTCTCCTCAACGCCTGCCTCCCTTGTGCACCTAATCTCGCTTCTTAGTTAGAGGCTTCCGTTCCTGTATCTCAACCTGACTTACACTACTTTTATCTCATTACCGCGCTGCTTACTAGAAAAACACCACTTCTGGCCTTGGAGGCTGACTATACTGTGTCTCATCCTTACTCCCCTGCCTATTAGTCTGTTGCTTGACTTGCTTTGGGAACGAACTACTATATAATCCGGAATGAACTGATAGGTAGTAAATCTAACTCATTACCCCCAGAGCCTTAGCCTGACTTGTGTTAGTGTTAGCCTCGCTTTACTGCTTGAAAACTTGACTTCATCTTCCACTCTTCGACTCCGGCCTTATCGGGTGTTTATCAAACTTAACTACTTATCAACACTACTATGTTTATCAAACTTAACTACTTACACTACTATTATAGGTGCTGAAAGCCTGCTGGCAAACAGTAAAGACAAACAGACTACAGCTAAGGTGCTGAAAGCCTGCTGGCAAACTGTAAAGACAAACAGACTACACTACAGCTACGGGCTTCTTAGTTCGAGCTCGGCTCTACTCCCCTGGATCTTAGCCAGCTACTGATGGAATCAATTCTGATAATTAGAATCCAAATTCTAATATACAACAATTCATGTCACCAGCAAACACCCAACTTGTTTTCTTACTTCCAAAACCAACCCAATGGTTTCCTAGTTTAGGGTTAAATGCTTTAGTGACGCTTTCATTCCCTCCCAAACCAACCCCAATGTTTTCTTGTCTAAGTGACTTGGCTACTTAACACCGACCCACAAAGTGATATAACGATGTCCCTTTTTGAGTCTATTCCGCTAAGCAAATAGAAAGACGTTTACTATACATGAACTTAATACCGAATTTCATAATGCAGAAATCCACTACTATATCTAAGATCTAAAGTACCGATACAAAGAGTAGAACCCAGCTGCCAAAGCCCTATTATCTCCCCTAGCGCCTACCTCCTGTAACTTGACTCCCTTTGCCTTTTAATTCCATCAGTTATTCCTCAATGCCTTATTATTTCCCCACTTCTTTATTCTTATGTTTAACTTGTATTGACATGTATCGATGTTTACTTGTATTGATATGTATTGGAATGTGTTTTCTCATTAGAATATGGATATTAGTTTTCTCATTAGAATATGGATATTTCTTTTCTCATTATTATCGTACGAGAACATATTATCAATACTACCATTATTAGCATCGAAACCGAGACTTCTCTCTAGGGCACCTTACTCTACTTGTACTATAAGGCATCGAACTCTGACTTACGTTCGGAACCTATACTTCTTTTCTGTAGCACCAAACCAGAGCACTTAGCACCGGATTACTACTTCTTCTCTTTGGCGCCGAAACCACTTAGCATCGGTTACGCGGCTGCCTATATCAGAACCTATTCTCAAAACTCTATCTCGCCTATACCTTTCTTTACACTTTCCTCGCCCTTAACGGTACGAGCGTAAGTCCACTTTCAGAGCACCGTCCCGAGTAGAGCTTAACTTCCCCTTTCCTTGCTCGCCAGCACATCTATGATTATTACCCTCTTCGGCGTTAGGTAGCCAGGAGCTTCTAATGCATTTGATGCCTATAGAACAAGAGTTTCAGAGTTCAAGAGAGGAATATAGTTTTTCAAGTAAGAGAGGTGAGGCTTGGGAACACTCGCTCAATTCTCTATTCTGGGGCAAGGTCTTGTTAGGCACTATTCCCGTTTTAGGAGCACTGGCTCAATTGCATCTTTTAAGTCAAAGCCCAACTAGTCGGCAGTAGTTTGAGTTTGATAGTTGGGAAAGATTGGTTTAGAAGCAATAGTCGAGGTCTTAGTTCCGAGTTTCGTTCTCGTTAATAGCAGTTCCCATCCTTATTCGTAGAGGGATCATATTTTAGTTCACAGGTTATAAGCCCTAGTTCCGAGTTTTGGTAACACTAGATTTAGTTTTAAAGCAAAGAAGATCTGGCTAAGATACACAGTAAAGCGGGGTTGGAGTTTCTTTCTTTAGCTGTGTGATCCCATGGACACTAACTCTCCCGGGCAAACTCTTTCTTTCAGCAGTATCGTTACGAATAGAATAGGGATATGACTTGACCGAGCACTCGCACTACCATAGAAAAGAAATGAGAATAGAAGCTACAGCCTTTGAACCTTAATAAACGAACTCTAATCTCAAATAGAATATATGAAAACACATTAATGGAAGTCGGAATTAATACAAGCAATTTCATAATTAATATATAATGATAGAATACGACATTTCAGATAAGAATAGAAGTCAGAATAAAAGAAAGGGTAGTAAGCCGGGGGCCGAAAGCAGTGTTTCCGCCTTGCTTTTGCTGGCTTTGCTCTGTAGTTAATAGCTCGATTCCCCGTTCTTAGTTAAAGCTTGTTGCTGTTGGCTCTGCTACTGATGAGTTTAATCCTTTGTTTGTGGTTTAATCCTTTCTATTGTATTAGTAGTTTGATCCACTAGGGTTAGTGGTGCATCTGCTGGATAGTAGGCCTCTCTATTGACTCTATAAGCCTATGCGACATGGTTTTCTAAACTTACCTTCCCCGATCCAACTCTACCTACCCTGACTTTGATCCTATAATAGCTATTTACGGATCCTTACTCTATTGCCTAAGAGCCTGTCCTTACTGAACTTCATTATGTATTGATAGTTTTACTCTGCCGCTACCAACCTAAAAGCTACTACCCCTCTTGACTCTAGGTCTAACTATCCTGTCTCTCGGTCCATATCTACCCCGTATTAGTATGCAACTACTGTAATTAAGCCAACATATCATTATTATTGTAAAGTACACATAATTCTGATTAGACAGAATTAAACCCACTCCTTGCCCGTGCCTTTGTCCTAGCTAACAGTAACTAAACCCACTCCTTTACTCCTTGATGTAAATCTGCCCATTACTTGCTTCAAACTAGAGCAATGTCTCCACTCTATCAACTTCCCTTCCCGAACTATGCCTAGCATTATAAGTATCCAAACCTAGACTTGAGCTGGAGAGCACTAACCGCGATATAATAAAATATAATAAAATTTATCTTGTATTGAAGCCATATATATATATATATATATATATATATATATATATATATATATATATACATATATATATACATATATATATACATATATATACATATATATATATATATACATATATATATATACATATATATATATATATATATACATATATATATATATATGTATATATATATATATATGTATATATATATATATATGAAGCCTCTAGACTTTATTTTCATGGTGTCTAACACATATACAATTTGTATCCTTAATTTTGTAGACCGTGCCAGACTATAAATAAACCTCTTCACAACCCATGTTTGCCATGGAAAAAATCCATAAGACTCTTCACAAACATATTTTGAATGAGAAAATTCATATGCCTCTTCATAACGTACCATTGTTATGCGTTAAAAAATTTAGAAGGAATAAGTTTGTGAGAAAAAAAAAGGAATGAACGAAAAAAAAGAAGATTTTTAATTTATACTCCATATTTACATTTTAAATTTTTTATATTATATTTTTAATTTTTAAATTTTTTAGATATGTCACATTAGTGCAGCGTATGTCAGTCTATGAATAAGCCTCTTGGCAACTGATTTTTTACATAAAAACATTCAGAAAAATCGAAAGAAAATTGTGAGGAAAACATAGAGGAAGAGAAGAAATAAAAGAAAGGAAGAAGATTTCTAATTTGCAATTGTATGGCTTCGAACACATATTCAATCCCTTTTTAAATTTTTTTTAGAAATTTCACTTCACGACGATTATTTTGCATGCAAAAAATTCATAAGCTTCTTCACAACCTGTTTTGCATGAAAATAATTCAAAACAAAAATCAGAAGAAAATTTTGAGAAAAAAATTAAAGAAAGAGAAGAAGAAGAAGAAGAAGAAGAAGAAGAAGAAGAAGAAAGAAGAAGAGAGAGGAAAAAATATTTCTAATTCGCATGAATACATATTTATTATTTTTCTTATTTTTTTATATATGTCATCCTATATAGAGTATACTAAGTTATAAAAAGCCTCTTCCAAAGTATGTCATAAGTTAATTAGAAGTGAGAGCATAATCTTTATAAGACTATGTTGGAGGCATATGCCCAACAAAACCTCTTTAAGTTGGTAATAGTTTCAGCTGATTCAGTTTAATATTAAATCTAAAGAGAGTCTAATTATATTGAAAATAATTCACCTCTCTAATGATAGCATACTTGAGTTTTTTATATTAAGTTAAATGACCATCAGAATTGGAAGAGTATCCGTCATAATGGAAATTGAAGACTTGAGACAGTGTCCTGAATATTTGGGCATTACTATGTGTTTAATTGTGTGCTGAATTTGGATATCTTGGATTCATTAATAATTTCTACATCAATTCAATAGAATCAACAATATAAAAATGAATAGTAGTAACTACACATTTTGCTTCGAGCTCTTTCCCGTGTCTTTCGTCACTCATCTTATTTGATTTGTCTTCTCATCCTTTCAATATTCTTGTAAGACTTTATTGAGCGAAAAAAATCCTTTGCCCTTCTCTATCAAAAGGTGAAACTATTTCTTCTATAGAATTTTTCTAATATAAAAGCAACAGAAACAACATCGATATCTTTTGAGTTTCGATACCATTTTATTGGGGTGTGAGAGAAAAGCTCGAAACTAAAAAAAAAAAATCCCAAAGATCAACAACCAAATAACATGTAAAAAAAATTCAATGTAAGATTTAATGTAGTATGACAATAACTTATCCATGAAGAAAATAAAACTCTTCAGTAGATCAAAAAAATCAATACAAGAAATCACTCTCCCTTGAGTTAAATTAAACCCAAGCCCGAAACTCTAGATACATCCTTTGATATGAACCCAAAGACAACACATTCTTTTCTACTGCCTACTTGTTTTTCCCCACAGTAAACATCTTCACCTGGTTTCTTCTTCATGTGCCCGTCTCATCTAAGAAGCATTAAAGTCTCGTTTGCCACTCCTTACAACTTTGTGTATACACAAGCTAACTGATCTTACAATTCTCCTTGGTCTCCTGTTTGGTACGTACACTTTACCTTTCTATTTTAATGTGACTCTCACAAACCTAACCATGAGTCCAACAGGAGAAACGTGCACTAAATAAACGTCTGAGCATAAAATACATGGAGGCAAACCATTGATTTAAGACAGCAAAAATTAAGCACAGCAAGGTTGCGCAGAGATATTCTCACACTAGAATGGCCAACACGGATCAAGCATCCACCTTAGTCAAATATCTTTTATAATATTCCCTCACATAATCAAATCCTGATCCCAAAACATATTGGGAACCACCATCAAATTCTTTTGATACTTTTGTGAGCCTTGCTTGATGTTTGACAGAATAGAATCATTGAGATCTGCTTAACAATGATGGACATAGAAGGACAAGGAAAGCAACATAAGACATTCAAAATGCATGTACTTTAAGGCTAGTGTATATTTTCGGTAAATACACAGTCGGTCCATGCATAACATCCAAGACCCCGGAAACAGTGAAATCCCAGATAGGAATTCTAAATTTACAACAACATATAAAAAAGTCCACTATGATGTGTTCTCTTTTTTAAGTGCTTGTATCTCTTTCACAACTTGAGCTTTGTCTGCTTCAAATTGCTCATCCTCTGTTGAAATTGATATGCACAAGTGAGATATTAAATTAGTGCCAAAACCACTAAATCAATTTGAGCTTGCCTTTAAAAAAAAAGCCATTTGATATGAACCAGAAATTATTTGGACATTTGTCATATATAAAAGTAGTTCCACATAATTTGACAAAGAATTCATAGTAATAAATGTCAGGAGGCATTTTTGTTGGTGTATATCAGAGCTAGAAAAAGCAAAACATAGAGCAAATGCAAATTCAATGGAGATTTTACCTTTGTCTATCTTGAAGTCCTTTAAAAACCGGAGCAGCTTGTCCTTGTTTGTGACTAATATGCTTGTGATCTCAGGTGGCTTATTTTGATTAGCAGCAAATAACTGACATTTGCAATGAACATGCAGTCAATATTTGAAAAACTAAAAATAGATTGGAAGTCTAAATATGCAGAAAAGAAACCTGATTTGTACCTTAAATACATGGAATGCCTCTATTTGGATATTCTTACTTGATTCCTGGACCAGAACAAATAAGCTGATAATGCATAATAATGATCTAATGTACATAAGCATTTAAGACAAAATAAAACCAGTGTATGATGTATAATTATACATTTCATACCAACGAAGACAGCATTATTTACATGTTTTGGTGTTTTAGTGTCACAAACTCCAATAAATTATGAATGAAGAGTCTTTCCCTTTGAACAAAATTAATAAAAATCTTTATGACATACCTTCGAACTTGATAAATCTACACAACTGATAACGAACACTTGTAGTGACATCAGCCAAGTAATCGAGTCTTACCAAATGTGACAAGTTACTTATGGAATTAGAAATCAATGTACAATCATCAATTTCTACAAACTGTAGTATTTAAGGCTTCTACCAATAGGAGCACAAAGCTAAAAGAAACTCAAGACTGCAGAATGTTAGATAAGTATTTAGGGCATATGAAACAGGCACCAACATAGTTGCGCTATTATAGAAGTTCACAATGGTACTACACATCATGGACATGACAATTTAATATCTCACTTTGTACTTTGAACATTCAGAAGCCTATTATAAATGTATATATGAATTATAAGAGGCTTAACAATTACTTATACAAATAGCATATATTCACAAAGGAAAATCAAATGCATACAGGACTAAATTAAAAAGTCTGAATTACATGTGCTTGCCACTAGTCTACATGGCTTAAAGTCTTATACAGAAGATACAAGATATAAGTTACTTCTACATACATACAGCTAATTAGAATATACAAAAGTAAATTTTTAGTATGTCACTGTAGACAGGATACTTGTTGGGAATATCCATCAAGTGTCAGTACCCACTATGAAGAAAACAAGCATTTTGAAGTGTTTCTGTTTCAAAGCTCAAGGTAGAGATTTCCTTTTCCCTCTTTTCCCTTGTCCTCCTAACAAGGACCAACACCCTGCTGTAGAGGCCTGAAGCAAGCAACAATTAGGAATGCTGCTATCACAAATGCTGGTATTGTTAATGGTGAGGAACTTTATTCTCCTCCAGGGAAGGTAGATAAATAAGACCCAGAAACTAAATGAATCAAACCAGCCCCAAAGTCATTGTTTACATTAAACAAGAAGTTCATGTGGATGTTGGAGCAACTCCAGTATGGTGTCCAAAAAATGAATATTGTAGGTTGCCAACATGGTTGAAAGAGGTGACGAGGAATGAAAGGGGAGAATAAAGTGGAATGTCATATCATTATCTTGCTAAGAAAAAGAAAAGGACAAAGGTTTTTCATTACCTTCTATCTTTTCCACAAAGAATGCCATCTAAAGTAGAATAAATCTCAAAATCATGTATACGACACTGATTACAATATCAACTTTTGTTAGCCAAGGCTTCTAAGATACAGCTGCAGGTAGAGTATTAGCTGGTGTTGGAAATTTATGTGCTACCGGCATGGTACAACAAACTGCCAATGCCATCAGCGAGTTCCAGCAGCAAGTAAAAAGATATCACAAAACTAATGAAAAAGTGAAGAAAATTAAACAAAACTCAGAACTCTCCTATGCCTTCTTTCCGGCCTTTCCCTGCAAAGCCAATGAGGCATATCAACAAAATGCAAACATTGCTCACATTCCAGATGACTCCTAGAAAGCCATCAGTAAATTCTAGCTCATGTTCAGACAACCAATCCAATTCAGCATCAAAACAGGCCAATTGCATTCAGACTATGTTATATCGGGCTATGACTCCCAACAAAAGACCCAAATTGTTTCTTATATCCTTACCAGAATGGTAAGCACAGGCCATCCCTTTAATCCATGTAACATTTTCATAGGATATAATTATGCTATTAAACTTCAATTCAGCCTCTAAGAACGAACAAGATATATAAAAAAAAGAAGATATTACTACAATTCACCATGATTTAATTGCAAATTAAAAAGATAAAAATCTCAAGCATAGTCTCTAGGGATTAGAATCTCATATATCTATGGTAGTACTAAGTAGGGTTTTAAATACCGGTCCATACCACTGAGCTATGCTCAATACGATGCGTACTGATATGTATTGTCGGTATGCTAGGACATACCGACGGGAAACCCTAAAACCTTAAAAATATCTCCACCTACCACGCCAAGGCATACCGACCGATATGCCTTGGTAACAGTCGAAATCTGGGATGGTACCGGTCGGTATGCCTCGGTACCCATCAAAACACTAGTACCGCCCGGTAGAGAACAATCCGCGTACCAATATCCTCTCGGACCGGTACGTACCACCCATACCGAATGGTACACATCAAAATTGAGAACCCTGGTACTAAGTGGCTTAGTAAGAGAAGATTCCATTCTCAAGGAAATTGTCACTCCATGAAATCTCATCACTTAGAACTTCTACAAGACAATCATTATTGGCTTGAGGACTTATCCAACCTTTGTCTGTATCAAAAATGTGAACGGAAATCACTAAAAGGTACAAATATAGCAGGAAAGTTGTTGTCTCTAGATGACTAAGGCAGGGCCATTGCGTGAGGTGGTTTGAAGTTCATATGCTACATAACATGTATAGAACGTTTGGTCGCATCAATAATTTGATGGAAGACTAAAGTTATTTTTTAATGTTTGATTAAAAGAGGTAAAAATCTGGAAATTTCTTTTTGAGATTTCCATGGGAGTTTTTCATCTTCCAGAACATTCTCTGTGGAAAGCCAAAAGCTGCTCCAATTCTCCATATGACTTTCTATCATCCAAACAGAGTATGTTTTACTTTTTGGAACATTCCAAAACAAGAAAAGGAAAAGGAAAGGTGATTTTCAATTCTTTTATGTTCATTCCAATCAACTTGTAAAAAAAATTATCAACTTGTATATAGTTTCGAATCCATTTCCATTTTTTTCCTTGCAACTGGATCGACCCTCAGCTAATTCTTGATACCAGATATATCAAACAAAAATAAAAGATCATGATTGACTAACATCAACCTGATTCACTAGACATACTCTCTGGTTGTCAGCTAAATAAAAACAACCAGAAGGAACGTATAAGCCAATATGTTGCAAAGTTTTTAATCTAAGGGAAATATTGATGAATTCACAAAGGCAAAAGAAAACTTTTAGGACCACAAAGGTTGGAAAGAAGCTAAAAACAAAGAATGGAAGAAGCTAAAAACAGTCAGATTGGAAAGGTTGTATTATGTCGACAAAAATCACACCAATAGTGATGTATGAAGACCATTTATCTCCTGCTCAATGTTTACTTTTTTGAAACAGTTTCCTCGAGTTAACAAGGAACAGGAATGGAGAAAACAAGATTTTACAAAAAAGTAAATTAATAAATAGAAGCAAATGGCATCTCTAACTGGGATGATACTCTGTTTAAAATTAAATTTGAGGCATCTCCACTTTCCAGAAGTCATAAAACCATAACCTTCATGGGACAGTAAAATGGTTCTTGGTTATACAGTCACATATTCAAATCATCCATGATAAATTTAGAATAAAAAACAAAAAAATTGCAGAAAAATAACTTCAGTTAAAATTAATTTAAATATTTGAAACCAACAAATGGTAAAATTATAAAGACATTAACTTTTTGAAAAACAGAGGACAAAATTTAACATACCCTGAGAAGATTCATTAGAATCATAAGATTATCCTTTGAGCTAACATAGCGTATCATAACTGCAGAATTTGACCTGTCTAGCAACATATCTCCCAGAAGCTGTGAAAAAGAGAACTTATGTAACAAATATGAAGCTGGAGGATGTTCCAAATTATAGATAAGGAAAAAAAAACCACTACTTCCACAGATGAATCAGATAGCTGTTTCCAGGGCTCTCAAGCTATTAAAGGATTATAACCCTAAAAATCATGAAGTGATCCAGCAGGTTTATTTCTCCAAAATAATCTGTTACATCAAAGTTGCATTACCTTGATAGCTTGCCTTCTTGTGATGTAATTGGGGGATGACAGCAGCCTTGAGTTGAATTCAGTGAAAAACTGTAACCAAAGGTAGTTGCAAGAGTAAGATAAACTCATAAAAGCATATAAAACAAATGTTCAATATTTTTTAAAAGTTGTTTTTTCCTCAAATCCTAGGAGTACTTTTCTCGAATTAATTAACAAAATATAGATGTACCACCACCAATCAAAGATTTAAATCTCAGTCCAAAATCAGTTTTGGAAACCTAGTAGACAGATACAATATCAGTATTCCAAGTGGTATTCCAACCTATATCACATAATATTAGTTAATAAGTAATAAACAATAAAATTGAATGGCATTATAACATTATTGAGCTATATGTTTCAATATACACAATTGATCACACTGGTAAATATCAGTCCGTACTGTTCGGTAAGGTCAAGATTTGAAACCTTGGTATCAATGTTGAAATTATGGCCCAACTAGAAGTCAAGGATAGGTTAACAATTGAGCTGCTAATGTAGAGACTAGCAATTAAAAATAAAGCCAAAACTAGCTAGTATGGATGAACAGTTAATGTGCAGGCTACATATTAAGACCAGTGATTTAAAAAGGTGCTCAGGTGCTCGCCTAGGCGCTCGGGCAAGTTGAGACGAGGGCCGAGCGCCTCGTTTAATGGCCAAGCGGTGCGCTTCAAAGAGGCGCCACCTAGGCACTCGCCCGAGCCCAAGCGCCGGGCGCTTTGGGCGAGCGCCCGATTTAAACCAAGCGACCGACCGCAGTAGCGACAACGGAGAGAGGCAGCGAGTGCTCGATTAGTTGGTTCGATTGAACCAACTAATGCACACATATTAGCGTCCCCCTCCTCACAACTTCCCCTAACTCTACACCCGATTCCGCTGCCTCTCTCTGCTGTTGCTGCTGCCTCTCTTTGTTACCGCTGCTGCTGTCGTTGCCTCTCTCCACTATCGCTGCCTCTCTCCGCTACCGCTGTTGCTGCCACTATCGCTATCGCTGCTCTCCGCTACCGTTGCTGCTGCTCTCCGCTACCACTGTTGCTACCTCTCTCCACTATCGTCCGCTACCTCTACTCTCCGCTACCATTGCTGCGACTCTCAAATAGTAGCCTCCTGTTCGCGACTCAATTCTCACCTCGGTATCCTTCTCACACTCTACTCTTCTCTACTATTGTTAACAGTAGAGAATATTTTAAAATATCAAAGTATATTTTTTATATTTTAATATTTTAGAGCGCCTCGTTTTGCTCGGGCAAGCGCCTAGCGCCTCGCGCATTTTGGTACCTTGGCGCCTAACGCTTTTTAAATCACTGATTAAGACTAAGGCCCAATACAGTCAGGTTTGTGGTTAGACAAATGACAACATCAGTAAAACAGCATAGGAATTCAGGATCGCAATCCGACAGAAACATTATAATGAGGTTTATGTTACACAACATGTAGACTCTCTTGGGTTAAGAATTATTAAGTGCCTCCACTTCAACTCCTTACTTTTGGATTGAGTGACAAGATAAACAATTGGAACGAGAAATATGACATATTGGCAATTTGTTACTCTCTTTAACCCCTCTCTTTTCGAGAACCTGTAATACTATTTATAATGAACAACCACGATCTACTATTAGCTATAATTCCTATTGTCCTCTGTACATTAGAATAGTCTAAATGGGATAAGAACTTTAAATCTCAATTATATTTGAAAAAAAAATCTCTTTCTACATCAGTGTATTGGTTAAGTCACTTTCCTCGATAAACAATTTTGGGTTTCAAGTATGAATCATTTTTTTAGGACTGAATCAGTTCTTTCAGGAATAAGAGATAACTAAGGTCTAAAATGGATGAACAGGAAGTATTAAATGTAAAAATAGGTGGCTTCAATATTCAATGGTAAGAAGATATTGATAAAAAAAAACTGTTCATTAGAATAAAACCAGGTAACCAAAATGAGGAAAGTGTTGAATTTTTATGTGATCATCAAAAGTTCCATACATCAAAAGGAAAATTGTATAAGATCAAACATGTTTTATGGATATGCACCACAACAACAACAACAACAACAACGAAGCCATAGATCCAACTATGTTTTATGGATATGACTGTTGTATAATTAAGAAAAATGTACATAAGGTGTATATGGTCGAGATAAGAAACTTTAGGTGGTTTTGCAGGGTTGCTCCAAAAAAAGAAAAGAAGAGTCGTTAGCAAACAAGTAAGTGTAATCTGGTAGAGGATAAAATGAGAGACCATTTAAGATGGCAGGGATATGTACAAAATAGACTTATAGATATTGTGATTATACAAGGTAAGTCCATTTAATAATGCAAGAGGAGGCAAAGAAAGGCATACTAAAACCTTTGTAGAACCAATAAAAAAATTTGAATTCTCTTGATTTAACAAGTGATATTACTCTAAATAAACTCAATGGCAGGAAACGATTTGTGATGCCAGTCCCATCTTTTATGACTCAAATGTTTGTCATTGTAGGAATGGAACATCTTTTTTGCAATTGGTTATAATTGTTTCAGTATGGTTTAGGGTTTAATCACAACAAACCAAAAATCACCTCAACAAGTGCATGAGAACTTGGAAGACTAACATGAAGAAATAGAATCAAATGCTGGTAATTGAAGAAACAAGAAAGAAAGTTAAAGGGAAGAACTACCTAAGTCAGACAAGAGGTTTAGAATCTACCATCATACAAAATCCATGATTTAGCCATGAAACTAGCAGCAACAATTATTTATCTGAAAATTTCATATTAAAATATGAGGTCTTAAAATGATTTCAAGAAAGCATTTTCATATAATTACAAAAGGTCCAAAATTTCAACATGTTTGCCCTGCCAGATAGCTAATGATAGCCCAGGCAAAACTGAAAGCAGATATGCCCACAACCATACCCAATTAATTACCCCCCATTCCCCTTTTATCAATCATGTCACACACCAAACATGCTTGTGAAAGCAAATAATGACATACTAGCATGGAACGAACACACGGCTCTGAGCCTGTAGAGGATCTGCTGACACATAATTTGTCAAACACATAGATTATGCCAGTGAACAAAAGACCGATCTCATACAGTAAACATATATTATGCCCCATGCCAACAAAATTCAAACCCTCACTATCACCAAGGGCAGCACCAAAAGCAAGACAACTTCATAAGATCTACTTATTTTGGTGCAATTCATGCTAACATCACATAATTATGGAATAAATATCCAATTATCAAATAAATGTCAAAAAGAACATCTGATCAAATCTCATGAAAAAGATAAACTAAATTTAGAACACATTCTGGTGAATTTTAAGAACCATAACCAAAATTATATATGAATTCAGATTAATGGATACTAATGCATATCAAGAATTTACAGGAACTACAAACAAAATATTTACTCTGTATTTACTGCAACAAACAAACGAAAATTATCCAAACTACTCAGTGTCCTATAAAACCATAAAAGAGTATGAACTTCAATAACATGAAAACAAAAGAAATTGGTGCTTTGAACAGAATAATCCTTTACAATGAGACCTAAAGATCTTAATTCAGTCAAATACCATGCAGATGCAATTAGGTTGTAAAAATATAAGTACCCCTTAAGTTACATAGTAAGGTTCTAGTCAAAGAGAAAAGACACACATCAAAACAATAGCATACAGCTTCCTTTAATTTCCCTTATGCAATTTAAAGGTTTCCATACTGGCATCGAGTAGAAACACCTTGCAGTTTACTAGGCATGCGAAGCACAGAAATTACTTGGCCTGCCTTAAACAATTTTCAAAGTTAGATGTTCTTGCATTTGTTCCTAACTATTAATATGTCTACATGTAATTTTTTGATTTCTCCACATTTTATCTAGAGCATCAAGGTTCGCCTTACCAACCCGTACCGATGTACCAACCAACCAATAGTACGATATGTACCACTCCGAACCGACATATCATGTGTCAGTACAACAAAACATACGGATGGTATGAAAAAATGATTGAAAATAACTCTAAAATTTCTGAAAAATAGATAAAAAAATTAGATTAGGATTTTAAAGTTGAATATATATATAAATTTAGTATAATTTTAGCAAAAAATAATCTAAATTAGGAAAGAATAACGGCTCATATCTTTTTCGAGATTTGAAGAGTAGCTTTATGGTACGTTCTGAATAGTTCTTTCGTTGATATTAAATTATCTATAAAGAAATGATTCAAATTGTTAGATTATTGTTAAACAACTTAAACTTTAAGATTCAAATGAATCAAGTAATCGATCTATGGATATACTTGGGTCTACCATCAAAAAGAAATTATGGAACTCCAAGGGTGGTGGATCGATGTCCTCGATCCTATGTATCTGTATATCAACTTAGGTGTCAATCCTCTCTAATTAGCCTCCCAAGCTTGATCCAATCCATAAATTATACTTTTGTGGAGTTCAAGAGAGTGCAAGTGAGAGAAATATGCAAGTTATTGAGATAGTTGATGAGTTAAAGACAGTGAAAGGGGAGAGAATGACAAAGTAGAAAGGGTTTAAAAACCCTTAGATCTGGTTTAAATGGTCAAATGGACTATTTGAATTCAACAAATCCCAGCCATTGATCGATATTGATCAAAATCCAATGGTTACTAACCAAAACAAGTAGGTAACAATCAGATTTCGATTGTTTCGATCAGTACAAACCATGTATCAGGAGATATAGGGTCCCCTGTCACAGACCATGCGATACAAGGTCGTCTGCATGCTGGTCCCTTGTCAGACCAATACATACCGCTCGGTATAAGTCAGCACGACAAACCATGCATAGCATTAATAATATAATTTATTGACAATTGTAACAAAAACTTTATATTCTTTTATTTTATTGGACTTTTTATTGTCTTCCTACATTTCATGCTAAAGTTAAAAGCAATGATCGAAATATCGTATCTTACCGAAGTTTCGAGATGCTCGGTACGGTACGATACTGTATATCGGGCGGTATATTTCAGTATACCGCTCGGTATATATATAGTAAAAAAAATCTTTAATATATATATACATATAAGTAAAATAAAAAATCTGTGACGTCGCCTCTCTTCTCCCCAATCGGGGCGACGTCGCCCTTTATATATATATATATGTATATATATATATATGTATATATGTATATATATATATGTATATATGTATATATATATATGTATATATGTATATATATATATATGTATATATGTATATATATATATGTATATATGTATATATATACAGTATATATGTATATATATACAGTATATATGTATATATATACAGTATATATGTATATATATATGTATATATGTGTATATATATACCGCACGATAGTGGGCGATCCGTGTACCGGTCTACTGGCGGACTGGTACGTACCGCCTAGTAGCGAGCGGTCCATGTGCCGGTCTACTGGCGGACTGGTACGTACCATCCGGTATGGACGGTATTATTCGAAATTGAAAACCTTGGCTAAAAGCACCACATGGTACGCCATGTGAAAGGATTGTATACAACTATACATCCATGATACACTATACCTTTCTACTTCACTGAGAAAAATGTTCTAAAAGCTGGTCCTAGTAGCAAGCACTCTATAAAGATGGATAATGAAAATGGACAACAAATAATTATCTTATTTATTTAAAAAGCTAAATCGAAGTCTGACAAACTAAAATAACTATGAATTATGATGAATAAGAAGATATCAAAGTCAACAATAGGTAAATAAACAGAACTGTATATCTATTCTAGGGTATATATTATTGTAATATGAAAATTCAACTTATAAATTGACTTCTGCAACAGATTATTCATCAACAAAATTTAATCACCAAGATTATGCCTAAAAGTTCAAGCTGGTTAATAAGTGCCAAGTAAATTTATCAAGGGATCAAATAAGCCCAGCTTTTAGCTATCATGAGTTTCAATTCCTGGATCATATCAAACATCATAGACTCTCTAGTTCATCACTACAAAAGAATAAAGCTGCAGCAATAAACTCATGCAGAAAGTGATCACTTACCCAATCATAATTCTTAGCAAGAAATTCAGCTACAGTTGATTTATGCCGCGTCAAAAGCTCCTGAATTACAATTACAAATTACCTTCACTGCTTATAATAATTAAATATACAAATGTATAAGAAATTTTCAAAAAATCAAATAAAGACATTGAACATATGCCAGCAAAGTCAAAAGGCTAGGATCAGCATGCAAAGACTATCATAAACAAATTTGCTACAAAATGCAGAGAGAGAGTGTGTGAGAGATTTTAGCAGATAAAGCCACACAAACCCAGTAATGATTTCCATAGGTTTTAAACTGAAGCAAATTTAAGGTATAGAAGTGATGGCCCACACAAAATGCATTATGAAGGCGTTAGAAAGATTGGCTAAGACAAGGAGGGGTTTGATTGTTCTGTTGCTAAGACTAGAACCCATTCCTCAAAAGTATTGCACTTAAGATGATGACCGCTAACTAGAAGCCACATCAGTGATGTAGGTCATTAACTTTGATACCAAATCTGATGTAGAACAAGATACTCCATACCAAATCTGATGCACGACATGCATACAGAACAAAGAAAATATTTTTTTAATCCAGGATTTGAGAATGCGATTAGAAAGAGAAGGATGAAAAAATAGCTTCAAAGTTATTCTGATTTTTAATCATCAAACCTAAGGCTCTATTTCTCATGCCAGACATGCCTCATGCAAGGACAATGGAATCATACCATGGAGGGGATTTATACACCAAAATCACTCTGGCTCATTCATACAAATGTAGTCAGTCTCACATAACTTATATATATATTAGAAGGTCATGCCCAGTGCACAAGACTTCCACCAATGCGAGGTCCTCAAATGTATGCAACCACAGAGAGGTTATATTTGCAACTCAAACCCTTGTCTATCAAGTTACAAAAAAGACACCTTACCAATGTACCAACTACCAAGGTCTGCCAATATATATGTGTGTATATATACATACAAACATATATACATACATATATATATATATACATGCATATATATATATATACATACACATACATATATATATATACATACATATATATATATACATATACATACATATATATACATATACATACATATATATATATACATACATATATATATATATATATATATATATATATATATATATGTATATGTATATATATTGTGAGAAAAAGAATATATTCTTTCAAACATATGTTTTATACAAATTTTTGAAGAAAATTACATTCACTAAATCAAGACTTATCAATCATTCTATGTTATATTTAATGGTAAATGTACTCCAAGTTTATTTTGGTGGACAATCTACCTTTTTACAGAATAATTTATTGATATTAACTGCTTTCTTTTCATATTCTTTGAGATTATTTATAAGGTCAAGAAACTTAAACAAGCCTCAAAATCTTCAACCAAGACCAAGAATTGTTTCCCAACTTTTTGTTCAGCATCCTTTTTTTTCCTGAGAAATCTAAGTAAATAATATAAAGACATCAAAGATGTTTCCATAAAGGTAGAGCCTTGGTACAACGAAGGTTGCTTCTTTATGAATTAGACAATCTAGGTTCTCCCTACATGTAAGGGTAAGATTTAGTATTGGTGGGAGCCCCAAGCATTGGGTTCATCATATCAAATATGTTGCAAAGAATCAATTTATAATATTTACATAATTTTCCTAAAAGGGGGTACTCAACGCACAAAGCTCCCTTACCTTTAAATATTTAAAGAGATTATTTCTGTGACTTGAACCCAATGTACTGTGGAGGTTTTATTTACATAATTTTCCGAATATACTAAATTTATTCCATAGACGAAATAGCTTTTTCATCACAAAAGACAACAAAATTAACAAAACATGGCTGCACTCCCACCCAAGAGCAACAGTGCCCATGCCTTTAAAACTCTCTGCTTGAGTATGTGCATGGTTTCTTGGTTCACTTGCCCCAAGCAACGGTGCAGTTCCACCCTAAGAGCAACTACCTACTTTGACAACAATGCTTTTGCAATGCATAAGAAATTTCGCAGCTGCAGCTTTCACATGAAGAACGGATATTGCGCTAGGCATATAGGTTTTATACTTGCTGTGAATCCCTTGCTTATATTTATGTTGTCCATCAAAAATCCACACCAGCTTTAGAGTCGACACCAAGTGGAAAGCATGTAAAATGGCATTATAAGTCTCACAGAAGATTCTTGATTATAGGATTTGACCTATGCTCTATACCATTGACAGCAAAAAGGCCTGGATGGTGACAGTGATGGCAGTCGTGGTGATGTAGTGACAAGAAGGATGATGATTTATCAAGTATGACATGTATGCTTAAATGTGCATAGTTATATAGATGCAACCTAATAGAAAGGGCTTTATTGAGTCAGTAGTCTCCAGATCATATCAACTGTGTAAATCTTTCCCCTATCTTGCATCTTCGGTTACATTTATCATATTTAGTAATTTTTGTTGTATCAAACTTCTCCCCTATTATTTTTAGAAGAGAATAGTGCTTAAATCAGATTACTACACTTCCATACTGTGAATAATGCAACAAACAATTAATATTATAACGTAAAACTCACAAATGGAAATAGTAATTCACCTTAAATGTTGCAGAGGCATCCGATGCAATGTCAAAATTTGGAAGTTGAATATAATCAAAGAACTTCTTCATGTGTTCTGACTCTAGAACATACCTGTATATGGAAACTTTGATAATGAAAAAAGTATATCCCAATAACTGGCACTTAATTTGATACTATCTAACAGATCAAAAATAAAAGTAAACCATATGAACTAGAAATAGCATTACAAATATAATACATAAATTCCTCTATCTTTTTCATGATTAAAAGTTAAAACTACTTGGTACTTTACGACATGCAATATTAGCCCCAGAAAAGGTAACATATAAAAGAAGCAGCCTGGATCATTTATGTACAATGCCCACACATGAAATTTATAAGAGATCAGAATCTCTGTTTTCTAGATCACTTGATCTGCTAAAAAATTCCTGCTCTTTAGGAACTTGCAAAGTAGTTCATAAGCACCCTAGATTTTTATGTACTACGCCTAAACATGAAGCCTGTAGTTGTTAGATCAGGATCACTATTTGCTAGACCAGGTGTTCTGATCATAAGCTTCTACTCTATAAGAACATGAGCAGTAGTTCACAGGAAAACAGAAAATAGGGTCCATGAAACTGATACAAATATTTTGAAGGAAAAATCAGTGCTCCTATTGGAAAAATTAAAAGAAAGGCAAAGGTACTCAGAGCATAAGTGCAAAATAAACATGTATATGATTGCAAAAATAGGTCTATTGTTTTTCATGGACTTTACGACGGATGGATTTGCCACATATTCCATCATGCCTTTCCACCTAAGGTCTTCAAAATTGGGCAAAGTAACTTCGCATTCTCCTTACACTTTAGCTCTACAAATTACAAAAGACATATCCAAGACCTCTCCTTCCAGGAGGTACATCCACCTGCTGATCCCTTTTAGTAATTGTTCCATCTTAAATTTAAGCTTTTGATCATACAAGAGAGCAAGAAATCCTTGTACCAAGGTACAATCTTATGAGTATGGTTTTTCATACATCAAATAACTAAGACATCATGCACATCTAACAAATATATTAATGAATTATATTCTATATTACAGGGGAAACTAGATAAATCCAGACATTGGGAAGCAAAAGGCAACCCATCATACATAATAATTTGAAATGATTTGAAGAATACAAACATGGAACACAATCATTGTCAAAATATATCAAATAAAAGAAATTTACTCTCTACTTCTCTCCCTTTGACTGAGGGATCTCAACAAAAACGAGATGGGATCTATTCTTGTCTGACACGCCAGATGAAAATTATGTCAGATGCCTCAATTGAAGAGTCCAAACTCATTCAACCTTTTTAAGTTAAAAAAAAAGAAATGCTTAAGAAAATATATTATAATTTCTAACAACATCTTTTTCAAATAAAGAACATGATATACTCACTTGACTGGTCTAATTAAAAAACCAGACATGCCTATATCCAAGGCTGATAAAGAACATGTGCTACGTTGGCTTCACATATAAACACTTAACTCAATAGATAAAATGATTCTGTTTAGGAATGTTTCATGAGAGACAATGATCCTTGGGAAAGAAAAGATAGGTTTTTTGGAATAATGGCAATTTATTGAAAGAGGTGCAAAAAAGGTATTATAAAACAGACAATAGTTCAAAACGGTCAATGTTGAAGTTCGATCAAATTTAGAGTTGAATGGAAAGGTAAAGTATTCAAATGCATATGCGAAGATACTGGTTAATATACAAGGAATTCCACAACACAAGATTTCAAAACCTTCAAGAATAACATAACACAAGTCAAAACATTGGTTTCAAACAAGGATTTTAATTTCAAAAAATACCGCCCATACCAAGCGGTACATACCGGTCTGTCAGGAGACCAATACATAGACCACTCGCTACCGGACGGTACCGTCATCGATTGAGGTTGCTTCCACCCCGTTACCACCCTAAATCGGTCAGTGACGGTCGATTTCAACCATCTGTCACGGCCTTAGCTGGAATTGCCTAAGGCGTGAGGCACCCTTGCGGCCAAAACGCGAACTTAGCTTGTGTTGCCTAAGTCGCGAGGCACCCTTGCGGCAAACATGCGAACTTAGCTTGCGTTGCCTAAGTCGCGCTTCGCCCTTGAGATATTGCTCCGCAAAGATCAACCCACTTGCAACCTCTCGCAGGTCCCGAAGGACCTGTAAAAGAGAAAGTTGATTAGTTCGAAAGAACAAGCGACGAACAAGTCCCGACGTCTCGCGAAAAGATGGGAAGCTTTACAAGCAATTCAGCGAGCACCTTGCGTGCACAAGAGAAAAGAGGGAGAGGGGGAAAACAAGGACTTTAGGGGGTTGAACGAACAGCTGCAAGTCCACAAACAGCTGCTCACCGGGTGCCAGGCGCGACAACAAGTTCCCGTCAAGGTAACGTGCGAACTTACGAAAGGTTGTTCAATGCCCGACACTATACCGAAGCCCCATCCAGCCCTGTGCCACCCGGGGGTTTCAAAGGGGCTGAGATGGCTGACGTTTTGGTGAGCGAAGGCGGGCTGCAGAAAACAGCCTGCAACACATGAAAACGAAGCTGTTTTGGGGATGTTTTGCTCGGTTCAGTGAGCGGTCGCTTTGTAGCGCTGCAACTTGTTCGAACTTACATTTCTACAAGCAAAATGACTCAAAACCAAGGCAAAACAAGCTGCCAAGTAGCTGTACATGTAGATGAGAGCGACGAACGGTTTGTTGAATGGAGTTGTTGTGGGTGCGCGACGACCGTTCGTGACATTCTCCCCCACTTCAACTGTCGACGCCCTCGTCGACGCTTGTTTGTAGTTGTTGATGATTGCTTCTTTATGTCGTAGGGCGTCTTCAGACTCCCAACTGGCTTCGGTTCGGGGAAGCTTTCGCCACTTCACCAAGTACTCTGTCTGCTCAGCTCTATTGGGTAGCTTTATCTTGTGGTCCGCCAGAATGGTTTCAACTCGCTTCTCGTAGGAGGCTGTGATGGGAGATAGCCGAGTTGGAACACTTCGGGAAGCATCTTGCGGATCCGAGTGGTAGGCTTTTAGGTTGCTGGCGTGAAGAACGTTGTGAATTTTAAACCATGCCTGCAGCTGCAACTTGTAAGAGACGTTGCCTACCCTGCTGATAATTGGGAAGGGTCCTTCATACTTGCGCACCAATCCTTTGTGAACTTTGTTCCTAAAGAATTGGAGTGATGCTGGTTGGAGCTTTACCAACACCAAATCGCCAACTTTGAACTCTTGCAGTCGCCTTCCCAAGTCTGCCCACTTCTTCATCCTTTTTGCCGCCTCTCCAAGTAAGCCCGCGCAATATCTGCATTTCGGTGCCGCTCCTTTACGAAGTGGTAGGCTAACGGACTACTCCCAGTATACCCAATTGCCATGGTGTACGGAGTCGATGGTTGTTGTCCTGTAATGATCTCGAAGGGGCTCTTGTTGGATACAGAGCTCCGCTGCAAGTTGTAGGAGAATTGGGCAATGTCCAACAGCTTCACCCAATCTCGTTGGTTGGCACTCACGTAGTGCCGAAGATATTGCTCCAGGAGCGAGTTTATCCTTTCAGTCTGGCCATCCGTCTGGGGGTGGAGGCTTGTGGAGAAGTATAACTTTGACCCCAACAATTTGAATAGCTCGGACCAGAATCATCCCAGGAACCGAGCGTCTCGATCACTAATGATATTATGCGGGACTCCCCAATACTTCACCACATCCTTCATCATCAGCTTGGCTGCCTCTTTTGTTGAACAGTGTAGGGGAGCAGCAATGAAAGTTGCATATTTTGAAAATCGATCGACCACCACGAGTATCGATCCGAGTCTCCCTACAAGTGGCAAGCTTGATATGAAGTCCAAGGAAATGCTCTCCCACGGCCTTTCTGGTACGGGCAACGGCTCCAAAAGTCCCACCGGCTTCCACTGCTCCACCTTGTCTTGTTGGCAAGTAAGGCATGTTCGAACATATTCCTCCACATTAGTCCCCATCTTCGGCCAGTAGAAGGCCCTTTCCACGAGAGCCAACGTTCTGTGAATGCCTGGGTGTCCAGCCCAAAGGGAATCGTGACACTCTCTTAAGAGTTCACGCCTCAAATTATCCACTCGGGGAACATAAACCCTATTCCTTTTTGTGTAAACGAGTCCTTCCTGGACCTAAAATCGTCGTGTCTTGCCTTCTTTGATGAGATGCATCAAGATAACTGCCTGGGGGTCACTATACAGTCCATCCCTGATCCTGGAAAGGAAGTTGGAGTGCAATTGACTTGCTTGGCCTCCGCTCTCCAATTGTGCGACATTCACGCGCTCCACTTTTCGACTCAATGCATCGGCCACGACATTTGCCTTCCCAGGCTTATACTCCATTGTCATATCAAATTCAGCCAAGAAGTCCTACCATCGTGCTTGTTTTGGGGAAAGTTTCTTCTGTGTTTAGAAATAGCTCAGAGCAATGTTGTCTGTCCTTAGCACAAATCGTGATCCGAGAAGGTAGTGTCACCAAACTCGTAGACAGTGGATCACCGCTGTCATCTCCTTCTCATGCACTGGATACTGCCGCTCGGTCTCGTTGAGCTTACGGCTCTCGTAGGCCACCAGATGACCTTCCTGCATGAGTACTCCCCCAATGGCGAAGGCCACCAGATGACCTTCCTGCCTGTTTTTGTGAGCACTCCCTCACCATGTGCGGGCCCTCCGCACAAGAAGCATCCACCAGGTTTCGAGGCCTTGCCTTTCGGGCTTGGCCCTTTGTGGGAACTCTTCTTCTTTTGTTCGCCCCCGAGCTCCTTCCCTCGAGAATATTTTGGAGGGCGATTGCCTGAAGATTGTTTCCTTCTTCCCGGGTCTTCAGAGGAAACAAAGTCGGTGAGCCTTTCTGCAGCAGCAATTGCCCCGACCACATCGGTGACATTCCTTCGATTTAGTTCTTGTTGAGCCAATGGCTTCAAACCATCGAGGAAGCTGAACAGCTTGTCCTTCTCGGACATGTCTTGTATGTCCAGCATTAGCGCAGAAAATTGTTTCACGTAGTCTCGGATGGAAGTACTCTGGCGGAGTTGTCTCAACTTCTTTCTTGCGACGAACTTTGTGTTCGCCGGTAAGAACTGAGTTCTCAACTCCCACTTCAAGTCCTTCCAAGTGTCAACTCGACACCAACCTTGTTGGATCTCCTCCCAACAGGTTCGCCACCAAAGTTTCGCATCTCCGTTCAAATACATCGTTGCTATCGAAACTTTGGTATCTTCATAATCGGGCCTCGTAGCTCGAAAGTATTGTTCCATGTCGAATAGAAAATTCTCGAGCTCTTTGGCATCTCTGGCCCCTCCATAACCATGAGGCTCGGGTGCCCTCAAGTTTTGTGGTGGTGCAACGCGAGTGTTGCTTCCTCCCGCATTTAGTGCTCTTGTGAGCATAGACACCTTTGAAGTGAGTTCCGCCACAACATCCTGTAAGTGTTGCACGGAGTCTTTGGTGTCGTCAGACAGACGGTCGACTAGGGCCTCGACCTTGTCGATCCTGGACTCTGCTTCCTCTTGCGAGCTCTCTACCCCAACAAGCCTTTGTTGGCCATGGTAGAGTTCCTCCATGCTCGCTTCAAGAACATTCAAGCGGGTTTCCGCCGTTGTGAGTCTCTCCTTGTGACTCTTTTTCCCCGTTGGCGCTCTAGATTGCGCCTCCTCCGCTCGCGGAGAGTAGCAAACTTCTCGCTCGTCATGTTCGCTACCACGCTCCTCTTGAGCGGCTCCAACAGCATGAGAGCGAGTATGCACATGCAGCCCACCTGCGGCTGCTTGGGGCAAGGGTCCGGCTTGCCTCGTCTTGCTTGATTCGCCACGATACTTTACCATGGCGAAGTTGCGAAGTTCCTTCGCTGCTCGCTCAAAGTGCTTGCCCGCTCTGATACCACAATGTCACGGCCTTAGCTAGAATTGCCTAAGGCGTGAGGCACCCTTGCGGCCAAGACGCGAACTTAGCTTGCGTTGCCTAAGTCGCGATGCACCCTTGCGGCAAAGACGCGAACTTAGCTTGCGTTGCCTAAGTCGCGCTTCGCCCTTGAGATATTGCTCCGCAAAGATCAGCCCACTTGCAACCTCTCGCAGGTCACGAAAGACCTGTAAAAGAGAAAGTTGATTAGTTCAAAAGAACGAGCGACGGACAAGTCCCGACGTCTCGCGAAAAGAGGGGAAGCTTTACAAGCAATTCAGCGAGCACCTTGCGTGCATAAGAGAAAAGAGGGAGCGGGGGAAAACAAGGACTTTAGAGGGTTGAACGAACAGCTGCAAGTCCACAAACAGCTGCTCACCGGGTGCCGGGCGCGACAACAAGTTCCCGTCAAGGTAACGTGCGAACTTACGAAAGGTTGTTCAACGCCCGACACTATATTGAAGCCCCATCCAGCCCTGTGTCACCCAGAGGGTTCAAAGGGGCTGAGATGGCTGACATTTTGGTGAGAGGAGGCGGGCTGCAGAAAACAGCCAGCGGCACACGAAAATGGAGCTGTTTTGGGCTGTTTTGGGGTTGTTTTGCTCGGTTCGATGAGCAGTCGTTTTGTAGCGCTGCAACTTGTTCGAACTTATATTTTTACAAGCAAAATGACTTAAAACCAAGGCAAAACAGGCTGCCAAGTAGCTGTACATGTAGATGAGAGTGACGAACGATTCGTTGAACGGAGTTGTTGCGGGTGCGCGACGACCGTTCGTGACACAAGTCAAAACATTGGTTTCAAACAAGGATTTTAATTTTGAATAATACCGCCCGTACCAAGCGGTACGTACCGGTCTGTCAGGAGACCAATACGTAGACTGCTCGTTACCGGACGGTACCGTCGTTGATTGGGGCTGCTTCCACTCCGTTACCATCCTAAATCGGTCAGTGACGGTCGATTTCAACCATCGCTGCCTGCTACCGGGTGGTATTAGCCGAGGGAGAAGAAAGAAGAGGGAGAAGAAGAGGGAGAAGAGAAGGGAGAACCTAAAGATCTGGCGTTGCTCTCCCTCGACGATCCCGATCCATCATTGGACGCCACAGATAAGATGTCGCCTCCTCCTCATTTGAGGCAACGAGGCCTCGGTGTCGTTGGCGACTTCTCCTCATCCGCGCAGGGAGAAGAAGCCTTGGCGACATCATGGGGAGAAGAAACGTCGCCTCTCCCCACGTGGGCAGAAGAAACGAGGCGACGTCACCTTTTTTTAAACTTTTATATATATATATATATATATATATATATACCAAGCGATACACCTTGGTTTATTGCTCGGTACTCTATATCGTACCATACCATACCGAGCTACACTTGAAACTCCAGTACGGCAAAATTACGATCCTTGGTTTCAACTAAAAACTAATGTTGTTAAAGCAGCACCAAGGTGCTTCAGCCTTCAGCCACACCAAAGCCTAGGCACCTAGTTCTTTCAGACGAGGCAATCCCCCAAGTGCTTAGGTGAACCTAAGACCTATATTTTAAGGACTACATCCTACTACTAGGAAATGAGAGCGCTTACAATTTTAAATAATGCAACATAAACAAGTAGTTATTTTTACTTTTGAGTTACCACACAAAAATTAATGTTCTACAACCTTGTGCAATAAATAATTTCAACAATGAAATTTGTTAAAACCTCATCATTATGCTTTTTTTAGCCCATGTGTCCTGATTGTTCTAATCAGTATTTAATTAATGCCTCTTAATTTTTTTATTTTAATTTACATTAGTATATTAAAGAGGTATCTTCCAACACAACATACATAAAAAGGACATAAGAGTGGGACATCCTGAAATTAGAATTATTATGGCTGATACCAAATATTGGGTGATAGAATCTCCATCTTATATGATTTACACAGAAAAGGCGAAGGAGTACATAGAGCATATCATCTGTTGTATAATAACTTCATAATTACTAGAATGCTTTTTCTCTTCATGGGTAAAAGTTGTATTCTTACCAAAATCAGAATAAAGAATCCAGTAAAAAATGGAATAACGATGAGATGCCAAGTGGTGAAACAATGCCATGCCCCACCACATTATAAACCTCAACTTAACTAACTACCTAAAAAAACACTTAGTTCTCTAACAACAAGCAAAACACAGGTTACAAGGACAAAAAAAATTTTAACCATCAAACTCAGAGGCAAGAATGCACTGTCAGAAATTAACAGTAAGCAGCAAAGAAAAGCCAAAAAATAATACTAATATAAAACAGCCATTTTCTGATAGAACTAACAGGCATTTCTGGGAATTTGTTTCTTGTGCCAAACAATATCATCCCTCCTCACAGTGGAGAAGGATTCCTAATAGAACTAACAGGCATTTATTTAGAACTTGGGGGAACACCGGGATAACCAAACAGTAGTTTCATTGATTTCAGTAATTCTTACTTCACGTATCTGATCAGTGGTATCATTGAGCAGATGGAAAACTCATCTGCCATTGATAATGAGTTCTGAAACTTTGATCTGATTACCAGCTTCAGTATACACCCTGTTTCTAAACAGTAAACATCCTCCAGATAGCTATTGTCCAGAAATATAAGGCTTCGCCATCACCCAACTTGTAGCCAGTAGATCTCCTTGCAATCTCCCTAATCTTCAGCAAATTTTGCCAGTACCAACTGTAGTTAAAAAGGATATTTCATATGCAAAATGCTGTGATATTGAAGTTTCATCAAACAAGTTCATTTTGCCCATAAAGAATCAGTTTTGGAATAATAACCATAACTTTTTCATAGTTGTGACTGTGTGCCTAGTTGTTCTATCTAGTGCCAAGGGGTTTCCACACATTACCATGTAGGCATTTGATGACTTTATGATTCTTAAACCTCAACCAATAGTGAAACACAAGAATTCACACAAGCAACTCGAATCAACAGTGAAGAGAGAAGTATGCTCTTTCATATGATGTCTAGGGAAAATTATTCGAAAGGTGCTGGAAGATAAAATGATAGGCCAGGATAAAAGTTGGGATTAATATAACTTGATCAACCAAGTTATAAAGTTAAAGAGTGGGACTCATTTCAATTGCTTGGTGACAATCACTTAAATCAAAATTGAGGTCACAATTGTAGTCCTCATGGCTGAGCTATATGGAAGAATGTCAGAAATTTTATACATCAATGGATCAAAATATTTAACATCTAATCTACACTAGCCAACTCCTTTAATGAAATTTGGGCCTTGAGATGAAATATCAATATACAAACACCAATAAAATGGAAACGAGTCCATTGACTAGCAAAGTTTCAGGGTTGACTGGTGAGAAAAGGCATTCACTACATGAAGAAAGTTTAAAACCATACAAGAAAATATGTAGCAAGATCTTGATAAGAAATTCATCAAAGTATTCTACTATTCTGTAAGGGACACTGATTCCTTATGTTAAACACCCAATTTATATGCATAACATTTATTCATCACTTGCAATATTTTTTCTGTAAGTAATATATAAACTTAAGAAGAGAATATGCCTAGTGGCAAAACAGGAAACTGGAGAATTAGAACATAACTGATAAAGAAATTGATAAATTTTCCCTTGTTTTTCTAGTGGTAGAATCTAAAGGAAAAAAGCCAGACTGATATCAGAACATACAATAAATGGTAGCCACAAAAATTTTGAGAAAAGAAAGAAACCAAATGTCCTAAATAAAACTAAATTAAATACCTAGCTATACATTGATGTCGAATACATTCTCTTAGCATGGCCCCATAATGCAGAGCAATGTCCATATCTTCATAGCTGCAGAATTTGAGATAATATTTTGCAACCTCATTATAGACAAAAATGAACATAGCCAAACTATCAACAAAGTTTGTATTCTATTTTGTAATAATTCTCATAAGACAAATGATGGAAAATTAATTTACAACTATTAGCTAAGAAATATGAAGCCTTTGCAAATTTAAATGTGCATATCAGCCAAAAGAACTACATTTATGACCTTTTCCTTGGACATCATCATTTCCACTTCCCCTCTTCTGAACTGACTTTCTCCTCTAGATTCATGTGATTAGTACATAACAAACTTGCAATGTTTTTTTTATCAACTATTGTTGTATTCATAGTTAACATCAAGATTTGTGGATGAACATATACGGATTTTATCTATTAATCAAAATCAGTTACCCACCCATTTAATGTCTGGTACATACAATTGTAGTCAAAGAAAAATCATTTCTCATCATAAATTAGTTGAAGAAAAAAGAACAGAACATTATATATCTCCCCAGCCAGTGCCATTACTGTTGTTTTTACTGTTCAGTTACAATATGATATAACAAGTGGATTTGATAGCCAAACATCATGCCATAATGACTACTAAAAGATCCAAAACAGAATGACCAATATATTGAAATATGGATGCTATAAAGATGATGTTGACGAGGCTAAAAAGCAGTAGGTATGCATATCTAGGGTGAGCTCACACCAATATGAAAATGTTCTGCAATAAGAAAAAAAACTAATAACACTACAAATTTATTTATGGTATGCAATCAAGCAAATCCTAAAGGAGCTAGATGATATTAAAACATAATCTAAATAAATAAATGGTACAAATCTCTGCTTATAGAAAAAGAAACATGAGCAACATCATGAACACAATATATATATATATATATATATATATATATATATATATATATATATATATTTATATGATCTTCTGATCACAAAGCTGTAGAACTTAATGTCTCACCCAGAAATTAAAAGGTCCAGAAGATCTTTGTTAGCTTCCAAGTAATCAGAAGCAATTAACCGCGAATGAACTTGTTGCCTTTGCAAATTTGCGACAACTTGAGTAGCATCTTTTCGGGCCTGCAAAAACACAACAAATTTCAGCAACAAGTTGGCAAACTGAGTGTTCAGTGAGATGATTAATATGTAGTACAGTATAAAAAAAATTAAAAATTATTACACTTGAACCATGAAAAAAAACAATCTCAGTTCCAACAACAAAATCAAACATCGTAACTAACAAAATTACCTCTAGATTCAGTTTTGGGAGACAAACAATTAATAGACGCAAGGTATTCTCTCTGAAGAACTCTTGAGTCAACTGTGCACAAGCTTCAGCCACTGGCTCTGAGTCACTGTTGCCATAAAGAATAGATTTTAACTCCCGGATATTTTTACATAATTCTGCCATCTGCATAGAGGAGTTGAACATAACAGTCAATAATAAGAGTTCATCTAAGTCTTATCTTTAAGATAAGTAGAGCTTAGATGATTAATAAATAAAAAATATTATTATAAAATTTTAGTCAACAGAATTTTGTCTTTAAGTATATGAGTCTCTGTTCACAACTTCAGTAAGATATAGATGGATGTTTTAAAAAGGGGCTCTTTTACATTGATTTTTGAAGTCATGTAATCACTTAAAAGTTATGAAAGCTGTAAAATATGACAAATATTTTAGGCAGCCTTTGCAAAGTCATGCTCTTTAGCCCCAACACCAAACTGAAGAGAAAAGGCTAAGCTGTAACATGTATCAGGATATGATGTTGGCTTAAGTGTAGCCGTAAGGATTTGGGGAGCATTTCTTTTATGCAGCATACATAAATCTGGATGGTGCTTATCAGCCAAACTGCCAAACCCGTATGAAGAGAAATGGCTTGGGTGTGAATGATGATATATCAGGGTAGCCGGTTGTGTTGGGGGTTTGGAGGGGAAAACCATTGCCCAAGGTTAATACCTTGGTGACATTCCTATTTTTGTACCCTTTCTTTTATATGACTGTTTTTCTTTACTTATATCTGACACCTTTATTTTGTTGTTCTCTTTAAAATCTCTTTCTCTTCCTCATCTCATTCTTTTTCTCTCTCGTCCTCTCTATCCAGCTAGACTCTGGTATTTTATGCCCTGGTTCCCTCTGTCAATTAATGCCTAACACTACATATTGTTTTGTCATTTTTCTTGTGAAATATGTGCCTTGGCATTATACTTTAAAACAAAGAATAATTGACCTACACTAAGTAGGTAATACCTTCCCTTGTAAACTTGGAGTCAAAATCCTTCACTGCACCTATAACTCAAATGAGATAGCAAAACTCTCGAGAGCTTGAAAGCATGATGCAGAACTGCTTTTTAGATGTATATATGTTATAAACCAAAGATATAGCCCAACTCACATTCTTTTTCTCCTCATATAATATTACCTAAATCCAAAACTTCATGTCCTTAAACAAACTCGAAATACTTTTAAACTCAAAAGGCTTCATAAAGAGTCCAACTCACAACAATAAGGAACAACCACCCATAAGGCTTACCGAAACTTCTTAAGAAACAAGGACTAAACGAATTAGAGGGGATTCAAATTCTGATTAAAAATGTAACAAAGTCCACAAAAGTTATCTAGCATTTTTTTCATAAAATTTGGCCAATTGATTTATTCTGCATGAAACAGCATACATAACCCTCCCCACCTTTAGAACAGTACTAACTCCTTTTCTAAGTGAAGAGGAAGCATTAAAAGGGTAAATGCCCTTCCATGGAGAAGAGCTTGCCCCTTAAGCAAAAATCTAGATACTAGGTAAGTAGTAAACCTTGTTTTAAAACATAAAAATTGGAACTTCAGACTATAATTGGTTCTGGCCACCCTCCATCAAAATGAAGTTCAACTGATTAGCTCACTTCTACTTGACCGACTACAAAAGCCCTCTTCAGTTTCAGTTTTTTAAATTGGAAAAGTCCAAAGAGTGCATGTTGTCTTGTGGTCAGACCATGTTTCTAGTCTAAATATCAGATCATGCAATTGTAGTTATCAAGAACCTAAAATTACAACTATTTTCATGCATCAAAAGAACAATGTTGGAAGATGGATAGGCCAAGCTCACTCCAAAAAGGACTAATGAGACCAAACGAACAAAGTTCTCCTAAGACACGTTTAACTTTTTTCCTCTGGGTCTCGACTCTAGCTGCCAACTTTTTTAAGATCTATGTCAACATTGTTTTTATGTGATCATTGCAGTCGCTTGTTTCAGGTTTTGCATTACTTTTTAAGCAAGAAAAGAAAATTTAGTTTATTGAGCCACAAAAGATACTCTAAAGAACAATCCACGGGGCAAGCTCTTCTCCGAAGAACCACCATAGTTCTTAAATCCACTCAATCAACTTGTTGCTAATAAAATCTAGTCTAATTAATAAAACGTTCGACTGTGAAACCACAACGTGGCAGCAATAAACAATTGATTATTTTCTACGTTCACGCAGCGGTATCCACAAATATTCCAGCTTTCCTAAGTAGACAACACAAGAATAATTAAGTCTCAAAAGAAAAGCAGGAATCAGCTTTACGAAAAGCAACGAAAAGTCATCACTTCATTTTACCCCCATGCACATTATGCAGTAAAAACTTTATCACAGTGCAACCCCAATGAACAGAAATAAATCAGACGTGAGCACAAGCAAAATCGTTTTTTTTTAATCAATAATAGTCAATTATTAGGCAACAGACCATCAAACAAAAGGCCAAATAAATTAAAAACGAAAACGAAAAGATGCCACAGAAAGCACAAGGAAGGATAAGAGCACGGTATCGCGATGGGATCGTTCACCTTCTCCTCCCGCTTGGTGTCTCGGGAGTTCGAGTTGAGGTCGACGTAGATGAGGAGCTCCCGCGTGTGACGCACGATCTCGGCGGGAGTCCGCGGCTTCGACTTGAAGAGCCCCTTCATTGCGTTCCCCGGTGTAGATCGCCAGGCAGTCCCGCGACAAGGCGACGCTGGGATTACGGATGGGGGTGACCCTCGAGATAGAGAGACCAAGATCGAAAACCCTCGGGCTCCGATTGCTCGAGGCGGATCGAAATCGAAGGAAGTGTCGCGAGCAGCCGATCCCAGGCACCACCTATTCTGCGTCGGAGGTCTCGTCGTTTTCCTAAAAAGAAAAAAGGAAAAAGAAAAAAAAACGAGCGGTGGATATTTAAAGATATTTAAAGATAAAAAGAAAATGAATCGAAATAAAATTAGAGTGGGCTAAGAATAAACAAAGAACCCACTTTGGCCTTTTCCTACAGCACCTCGTTTCCTACCCCAGCTCACCTCCATTGTTCCAATTCGCCGAAAGCACAGGGCCCACCACAGGGCACTTCCAAAGTTATTTCTTTCCTTTATAATTTTATATAGTAAAGTATAATATTTTATCTATAATAATATATAAATTCTATCTTCCATCCTTTCCCTTGGTTTGTGCCGTCGTTGTCTTAACCATGCATTAGGAAATGGCAGCATTAATTGGTGAGGCGTAAAGCTGCCAAATCCAAATCGAGTAAGAAAAATAGATCTGACAGGATAAAATAACATTTTAGCTCGTTAATAATTTTTCTCTTTTAACTCTGGGACATTCTGTTCCCAATGTTCATGATTGTTTCACGTCCTTCTCCCCTAAATCAAAAAAGACAAGCAGTGATGACTTTTTACTGTTAACACGTGGCAGATTTTTATTTGCCCATTTTCTTCATTCAAATCTTTTGTCTTTTATTTTTAATGATCGTTTTGCCATCTTGATTTGGTCTCATACGCTTGATTAATTATGCATTTATAATACTCTTTAAATATTATTTCTAAGCTAACGAGATTTCAAAACGATATATGATTATAAGTACTTTCCAGCGATACATTCTTTCCTGTTACTATCATGATTTGCATAATAAGTGGTTTAAGAATGTCGTGAGTCTTACTCTTTTTATTCTAATCATCTAATTACCTCGTGTGATAATTATGAAGTAATTATTATAAAATCTCTAAAAAGACAGTTCTATTACACCACTAACAAATAACCTAAAATATTTTCTGTTAAAAAATTAAGTAAAATAATTAGATAAATAAACTTGAGTAAAAATATTATCATGTATTGAAAAATTCGTTCACAATAACTTTTAAGACAAACACCATACTATAAAAATGGATGGATTATGAATATATGACACATTTGTATGAAATAAATGAAAAAAAGTTCATATCCAATTAAGGATGAATGGGATGCTTCCCTTCTTCTAACTTTGATATACTACATCACAAATATTATTATTATTCGAGAAACACATAAACAGAAAATATCTTTGAAGCCAAATATTATGTGTCATCTAAGACAGGATTTACAAAACAATGGATGATTATCATAATATCTTGATTAAAATCGACTCCCGAAATCATTCCAATGCTTCTTGATGGATATAAAATCTCTATAAAGATATCTATCATCTTGTCAATCTTACTGGGATGGTTAATTGACTCAACATTATCGAGAAACGATGACTTTCTGATCTATCCATTACTCCTTTTCCTAGAATGATAATTCTGAAGCTTTGGTGCTATCTTAATTGATGAATAATAATTATTTTTTATAAAAAAAATATCATATCTTATCTCTTGAATCTCGAATTTTGATGATGAAATCAATTGGTAAATTATTTAATCCAATCTATATATTAAGAAAAATGTGTAGGATTAACTACAATAGTGTTCAAGGCATAAAGCAAAATAAAGTATCGGAGTCGAGATCGAGAATTCGTTGGGAGTTCAAGAGTTCATTGGAAGCTCAAAGGTTCATCGGAAGTGCCATCGGAATTGGCCGAGAAGTCTAGAAGCTTGCCAAAAAAGCTCATCGGAACTCGATAAGAAGATCATCGTGAAATCTAGGAGCTTGCTAAGAGTCCGCTGAAAAATTACCGAGAGATCGACGAAAATCCATTGAAAAAAACTTAGACTTATCGGACTTGTCTTGTTTAGTATATATCTTAAAAATTAAAGTTAGTACATAATTAGGGTTAGGCTTGGGAGATAATCCCATTAACTCAATTTGGGGTCAATTGCGCTCAAAATAGGGCCAAGTTGGGCTGGATGGAAGGCTCACTCGACCACTTGGAGCCTTGCTAAGCGGTGGCACTACCCAAAGTGGGCGGTGGTATAGGAAAATCTTGGGACGACATCACATGCGTAGCGAAAGAACATTAAAAATAAAACCCCTAATTTTCCAAAGATATATGTTCGTCGTCATACGAAGATTAGTGCTCAAAATCTGCGAAACAAAAATAGTTTGATTTGTAGGGGAAGATTGAAATCGATTTCGTAAATATGTAGAGATTTCGATTCGACGAAAGATGACTTAACTAAAATAGCTCGAGTAAAGGTAGCTAAGAGTGGGGAGATAAAAACCGAACAATTTGTAGCTAAGTAGAGAAATAGTTCAAAAAATTAAATACTTACATATTCAAAGAACACCACGATGTATAGTGGTTCGGTCAAATGACTTACATCCATTTTCGAAGCCTTCTTCGATGAGGCTCCCAACTTCCACTAGCAAATCACTTTATAGGAGAAGGACCAAATACCCCTCTTACAACCTTCTTACAAGTGGTTCACACTCTTATAGATTTTTCCAAAGAGAAAGAGGGGAGGTGAACACTTAAGCTATTAAAAATAAGACTTTGCTAGGGTTTTTTCTCACTTTCTAACTTCTCAAAAAGGTGTAATCTATGTTGAGAATTGAGAGATATTTATAGGCTCCAAGAGAATCTAAATTTGGGCTCCAAATTTAACACTAACAGTGTACTAGCGATGCCACCGCCGGACCTCTCAGGTTTTGGGTGGTGCCACCACCTAGTCTGGCGGTGCCACCGCCTGGACTATTCCAGCTCACTGGTTGGGCTCCAAACTTGACCCAAACCAGTCCAAACTCGGGCCTAATTGGCTCCTAACCGAGTTATAGGATTAACCCTTAATCCTAACCCAAATTATATGCAAACTATGAAATTAAGACATAGCCCTAAGCAAATTTTTAACTGGCAATGTCGAGTTTCCTTCCAGTGAGCTTTCTGGCGAACTTCCGACGGACTTCTGATATACCCTCGGATTTCTTCCAGCGGACTCCCAACAAGCTCCCGGTCTTGTGGCAAGTTCAACGAGTCTTTTGCAAGTATCTGAACCTTTTCAGTGATCTCCATGAACCTCTGATGATCTTTTCAGCGGACTTTCGAAAACTTCGGCAAGTCCCCGATTCTTTCTCGGTTGGTTCCGGTAGCACTTCTGACAATTCTTCGGACTTTCGGCGGACTCTCGAACACCCATCGAACTTGACTCCGGTAAACTTGCTTTATGTCTTCAAGCTATCGTAATTAATCCTGCACATGTAAAACAAACTTCGATCTAGACAATTAATACTAAGCATTAATCAAGTTGTCCGGCATATCATTGGTCTCTCGACGCTTCATCCAATTCTTTGGCACATCGTCCTCTCTTGCGGCCTATTGCCCAATCGGCCAATTGACTCCGTAACTCTGATATCCTTGGCGCAATATCTGCTCTTCTTGGCTCGATGCCCGAATCCACGGCCCGAAGCCTTCTGTCGATACATCGACCGATCCACGGGCCCGATATCTAATCTTCTGACATGTTTCTCCAGCCCAACATGATTTTTTCTGCTTTAATTGTCTTATCCTGATTGAAGCATCTTATGTCACTCAAAACACATATTACAATATAAACACATATTGATTGGTTTTATCATCAAAATCCGAGATTCAATAATCTTCCCATTTTTTATGATGACAACCAATCGACGACGGAGTTAACCTTAACTCCCGGAGTTTAAACAAACTCCTCCTATCAATATGCCATATTGATAGAACCTTGAATTCAAACTAAATTTAAGTCATTGCAATTATTCATCATGAATATTTGCAACACGTCATCATGCATAATATGATCATACTTCTCCCCCTTTGTCATCAACAAAAAGGAGAAGTTCCACTATCATGTGTATGGAAATACAAGTTCAACTCATTGCATGAAAAACATAATATCCATTTTTATCATCATGTAAGTTTGCTATCATCATAGATATACATGGTAGTACGATAACAAGTTTACAATATACATGCTAGCAAAATTTTTTCAATATTTTAAGACACGCAAGCTAGCAATTTTGAGATATTCAAGAAAGCAACTCTTACTTCTTAAAATATAAGATTTGCTAGATGTGCAAGTTAACTTTTTGCTTCTTGAGATAGGCAAGATAGCACTCCTTGGTGATGTTCAAGATAGCAATTTCTATTGAATCTCGAATTTTGATGATAAAATCAATTGATGGGTTAATTGATCTAATCTATATTATTAAGTTAAGTGTGTAGGATTAACTACGATAACCAGAAAATACAAAGCAAGAATACTAGCGTCAAGTTCGATGGACGTTTAAGAGTCCGAAGAATCGTCGGAGATGCTGCTGGAACCAACCGAGAAGAAATCGGGAACTTGTCGGAATTTTCAGAAGTTCGCCGAAGAGATCGTCGGAGGTTCACGGAGATCATCGAGAAGGCTCGGCTACTCGTTAGAGTCATCACAAGTTCGGGAGCTTGCTGGGAGTCCGTCGGAAGAAGTTTGTCGGAAAGCTCGCCGGAACAAGACTCGACGTTCGCGGTTGAAAACTTGCTTAGGATGTTTTTTTGTTATGTAGTTCACTTGTAATTAGGATTAGGATTAAGAGATAATCCTATATCCTGGTTAGGGGCCAACTAGGCCCAAAATTAGACTTGGTTTGGGCTAAATTTGAAGCCCAACCAGTGAACCGAAGGGTCTGGCAGTGGCACCGCCATACTGGGCGGTTGCACTGCCCAGCACCCGAGAGCTAGGCGGTGGCACCGTCTGGGCTGGGCGGTGGCACCGCCAGTCTATGTTAGTGTCTGACACTGACAGGCGGTGGCACCGCCACTGACAAGCGGTGGCACCGCCAGCATCGGGAATCCAAAGAGAATTCAAATTTTGGAGCCCAAATTTGAATCCTCTTGAGGCCTATAAATACCCCTCAAATCTCAGCTGAGATTACAACTTTTTGAGAAGCAATTGATTGAGAGAAAGGTCTTAGAAAAGTCTTTGCTAGTCTTGTTTTCAATTTGCTAGTGTTCACCTCCTTCTTTCTTGCTGAAAATATGTAAGAGAGTGAACCGCTTGTAAAAAGTTGTAAGAGGGGTATTTACCCTTCCCCTTCAAGAGATTTGCTAGTGGAAGGTGGGAGCCTCATCGAAGAGGGGCCTCACAAGTGGATGTAGGTTATTTGATCGAACTATTGTAAAATCGGCGTGATCTCTGGTTTGTATTTACTTATTGTCATTTATATTACTGCAAACCATTTGCACTTTAATGCTCTACTTCTTTGTCTCCGTCTTACTTATCCCTTCAAGTTAAAACGCAATCGAAATGGTTTCAAACGAAAACGTTGCTTTTATCGTACGAAGTTTCCGAAAGTGTTTAAATCGTCAAAAGTTTATCGCACTTTACCGCTGCACTAATTCACCCCCCCCCCTCTTAGTGCCGCTCCGATCCTAACAATTGGTATCAGAGCTAGGCTCACTTTCATATTTGGTTTGATACCCAAGAGAGATAGCTTACTCCGGCATACATAAGGGTCATTCTATCACACGTCCACCCTTATTTAATGGGTCGGATTATACTTATTGGAAGACTCGTATGAGGATCTTCCTCATTTCTATGGATTTCGAGCTTTGGACTATTGTTGAAAACGGATTTAAAAAATCTTTTCTTCCGATGAGCGAATTGAATGAATCGGAGAAGAAGGTTTTTGCTTTAAACGCAAAAGCTATGAATGCCTTGTTTTGTGCACTAGACAAAAATGAATTTAATCATGTTTCAATTTGTGATTCGGCTTTTGATATTTGGAGAACTCTTGAGGTCACTCATGAAGGCACTAGCCGAGTGAAAGAGTCCAAAATCAACATCCTTGTGCACTCTTACGAACTTTTCCGAATGAAACCAAGTGAGCCCATCGGAGACATGTACACCCGGTTCACGGATGTCATCAATGGACTCAAAGCTCTTGGTAAAGATTTTACTAACTTTGAACTAGTAACTAAAATCTTAAGATCCCTCCCTAAAAGTTGGGATCCAAAAATTACGACAATTCAAGAGGCTAAAGACCTTAAAACATTCCCTCTTGAAGAACTTATTGGGTCTCTAATGACCTACGAAATGACATGTCAAGCTCATGACGAGCTCGAGAACCCCCTTCCAAAGAACAGGAAGGATATGGCACTCACATCACAAAAAGACCACTTGAAAGGAACATCAAGTGATGAGGACAATGACAATGACATTGTACTTTTGACTCAAAAATTTAAAAAATATTTAAGAAAGAACAAATTTAAAAATAATACAAAAAATAAATTCGAACACAAGAAGGACAAAGTGATTTGCTATGAGTGCAAAAAACTGGGATACTACAAGAACGATTTGTTGAATCTCGGATTTTGATGATGAAACTAATTGATTGTGTTTAAATGTTTGACTACATTTTGAGTGATACAGGTCTACTCGATCAGGATTAGACAATTAACGCAGGAGGAATTGACGTTGCGTCGGAGGAGATCACGTCAGGATATTGGATGGCAGAAGGCTTCGGGCGTCGGGCATCGGGCCAAGGAGAGCGAAATTGCGCCAAGGATATCGGGGTTGCGGAGGTCAACCGCCGATTGGGCAACAAGCTGCAAGAGAGGACGATGCACCGAAGAATCGGATGAAGCGCCAACCAATGACGTGCCGGGCAACAGAATGTCAATTTGCGTTATAATAATTGTCTAGATCGGAGTAGAGTGTTTGCTTGTGTGTGCAGGATTAACTACGATAACCAAAAAACACAAAGCGAGAATACCGGAGTCAAGTTCGATGGACGTTTAAGAGTCCGAAGAATCGTCGGAGATGCTGCCAGAACCAACCGAGAAGAAATCGGGAACCTGTCGAAATTTTCGGAAGTTCGCCGAAGAGATCGTCGGAGGTTCACGGAGATCACCGAGAAGGCTCGGCTACTCATTAAAGTCATCACAAGTTCGGGAGCTTGCTAGAAGCCCGTCAGCAGAAAGTTCGTCGGAAAGCTCGCCAGAACAAGACTCGACGTTCGCGGTTGAAAATTTGCTTAGGATGTGTTTTGGTTATGTAGTCCACTTGTAATTAGGATTAGGATTAAGAGATAATCCTATATCCTGGTTAGGGGCCAACTGGGCCCAAAGTCAGAGTTGGTTTAGGCTAAAAATTAAGCTAAACCAGCGAACTAGAGAGCCAAGATTGAAGCCCAACTAGTGGCTGAAAACACTGTAGTCGGGCTGAAAACACTGTAGGCGGTGGCACCGCCTAGCTGGGCGGTGGCACCGCCCACCACCCGAGAGCTGGGCGGTGACACCTCCTGGCTGGGTGGTGGCACCGCCCAGCACCCGAGCCCTGGGCGGTGGCACCGCTTGGCTGGGCGGTGGCACCTCCAACAGCGGGAACCCAAAGAGAATTCAAATTTTGAAGCCCAAATTTGAATCCTCTTGAGGCCTATAAATACCCCTCAAATCTCAGCTGAGAGAACAATTTTTTGAGCAGCAAGTGTTTGAGAGAAAAGCCTTAGAAAAGTGTTAGCTTGTCTTGTTTTCAATTTGCTAGTGTTCACCTCCTTCTTTCTTGTTGAAAATCTGTAAGAGAGTGAACCGCTTGTAAAAGTTGTAAGAGGGGTATTCACCCTTCACTTTCAAGAGACTTGCTAGTGGAAGGTGGGAGCCTCATCGAAGAGGGGCCTCGCAAGTGGAGTAGGTCATTTGACCGAACCACTCTAAAAATCGGCGTAATCTCTGGTTTGCTTTTTATTATTGTCATTTACATTACTGCAAATCTTCTTACTGCTTTAGTTCCTTATTACTCTTGCTGCGCAACTTTAAGAACACGCCTTCAAGTTAAATTTCTCAAGTTTTGTTCTTAACATACGAAAGATTTTTTTATTAAAACCGAAGTTTTAATCCGCTGTACTAATTCACCCCCCCTCTTAGTGCCGCTCCGATCCTAACACGATTGTCCTCAAGCCAAAAAGAGAACATTAAAGAAGAAGGCGCTCAAGGCAACGTGGGATGATTCAAGCGTATCCGAAGAAGAGGAGTCCAACACCGAGCAAGTTGTTCATTACGCCCTAATGGCCATCGGAGAAGAGGTAACGGATTTAATTGATGCAGATTTACCTTATCATGAATTATTAAATGCTTTCCATAAGTAATTTGATGATTGTAAGACAATTAGTAGAAAATACAAATTGCTAAAAAAGGAGCATGATGGTCTCACTTGTGATATCGATAAATTAAAAACTGAATATCATGATAGTTTAGCTCCATGTATAAAATACCATGATCTAGAATCTCTCCAAAAGGAGAACTTGCTACTTAAGGACACTTTGAAGAAATTCGAGGTTGGTAGCAAATCTTTGAACATGATCCTTACAAATAAGGGTCACGTTCCTAAAAGAAGTGGAATCGGATTTGTGAGAAGTCCTCACCAAAATCCAATCACCTTCATTAAAGGCCTCATCTTACATGTTCGGCACCAAAGCAATTGCAACTTTTGTTGTAAATATGGACATAAAACTTATAAATGTCCATTCAAGAAAATTAGTCCGAACAAACTAATTTGGGTTCCTAAAGGAATCATGATCAATTCTATGCAATATGATGAACAAGTTTTTAAGGCACCCAAAAGAAAATGGGTACCTAAAAATAATCCTTTCTTGTAGAAACATACACCATCACAAGCTAGGAGCAAGAGATGGTATCTAGATAGTGGATGCTCAAGACATATGACTGGAGATCCATCTCATTTCTCTATGCTCACTAGCAAAGAAGAAGGGTACGTCACCTTCGGAGACAACAACCAAGGCAAAATCATTGGCAAGGGAACCATAGGTAACAAATTAAAATTTTCTATTGATGATGTCTTACTAGTTGATGGATTGAAACATAATCTCTTGAGTGTTAGTCAATTATGCGATAAAGGTTATATCGTTAGATTTGAATCAAATGTGTGTATTATTGAAAAACCAAACCATAACATAACTATGATTGCATTAAAACAAAATAATGTCTACACCATCAACCTTGATGAACTAAGTAATGAAATGTGCTTCTCCGCTTTAAATGATGATGCTTGGCTTTGGCATAGGAGACTAGGCCATGCAAGCATGAAACAAATATCTAAGATCTCATCTAGAGAATTAGTGCGAGGAATTCCAAATATAAAGTTTATTAAGGACAAAGTATGCGATGCATGTCAACTAGGTAAACAAATAAAAACTAGTTTCAAACCAAAAACTCAAATTAGCACCACTAGACCATTACAATTGATTCATTTGGACTTATTTGGACCAATTGACACGACAAGTCTAGGAGGAAGCAAATATGCGTTTGTAATTGTGGATGACTATACTAGATACACTTGGACCTATTTCTTAGCTCACAAAAGTGATTGCTTCAAGTGTTTCTTTAAATTTTGTAAACTCACTCAAAACGAAAAAGGTTTCATGATTTCATCAATTCGGAGTGATCACGGTGGCAAATTTCAAAACCGTGACTTTCAAATTTTTTGTGAAGTTAATGGATACAATCACAACTTCTCCACTCCGAGGAATCCCCAATAAAATGGAGTAGTTGAAAGAAAAAATAGAAACCTACAAGAAATGGCAAGAACGATGTTAAATGAACATAGTTTACCCAAGTATTTTTGGGCCGAAGCCGTAAATACGGCTTGTTATATCATGAATAGGGTTCTAATAAGACCATCCCTATCAAAAACTCCTTATGAATTATGGAATAATAAAAAACCAAATATTTCCTATTTTAAAGTTTTCGGTTGTAAATGCTTTATTTTGAATGAAAGGGATGCCTTAGAAAAATTTGATGCTAAATCCGATGAAGGCATCTTTCTTGGTTACTCTTCCGTTTCTAAGGCTTTTCGGGTTTTTAACAAAAGAACCTTAGTAATAGAAGAGTCTATTCATGTAGTTTTTAATGAATTTTCTAATTTAAAGAAAAATAATTTTGATGATGATCTTGGTTTTGATAATTTGAATTTAAATGAACCCCCTCCTCAAAATAGCAACTTGGATGCACCTTCTTCCGAAATTTCTTTACCCAAGGAATGGAAGTATATAGATGCTCATCCAAAGGAGCTAATTATAGGAGATACATCAAAAGGGGTTCAAACTCGTTCCTCTTTCAAGAATTTTTGTGCTAACGCTGCCTTCCTTTCTCAAATCGAACCTAAATGCATTGACGAGGCCATAAAAGATGATTTTTGGGTTATTGCAATGCAAGAGGAATTGAATCAATTTGAGAGGAATAAGGTATGGAAGCTTGTTAGATTAGCTTGTAAGACGAAAATGATATCGTGGTTAGAAACAAGGTTAGATTAGTGGCCAAAGGTTTCAACCAAGAAGAAGGTATCGATTATGAAGAAACCTTCGCTCTCGTGGCTCAATTAGAAGCCATAAGGATGCTCCTTGCCTATGCTAGTAGTAATAATTTTAAACTATTTCAAATGGATGTCAAAAGTGCCTTCTTGAATGGTTTTATTTCCGAAGAAGTATATGTCGAACAACCTCCCGGATTTAAAAATTCTCTTCTTCCTAATCATGTATTCAAATTGACTAAGGCTCTCTATGGCTTGAAACAAGCTCCTAGAGCTTGGTATGAAAGGCTTAGTTCCTTTCTTATTTTAAATAATTTTACCAAAGGCAAGGTTGATACTACATTGTTTATTAAATATTTTAAAAATAATTTTCTTATTGTGCAAATTTATGTTCATGATATTATTTTTGGCTCTTCGGATGAATCACTATGTGAATCATTTGCCAAATGTATGAGTCATAAATTTGAAATGAGTTTAATGGGTGAATTAACTTTCTTTTTAGGATTACAAATCAAACAACTTAGGGATGATATATTTCTTAACCAATCTAAATATACATTAGAATTATTAAAACGATTTAACATGGATAATTCAAAAGCAATAAACACCCCTATAAGTACTGCGACTAAGTTAGATATGGATGAAAATAGTGAAAATTTTAATCAAAAAACATATAGGGGAATGATAGGTAGTCTACTCTACCTCACCGCGACTAGACCGGATATTATGTTTAGTGTAGGGCTTTGCGCTAGGTTTCAATCAAATCCTAAATTATCTCATCTTAAAAGTGTTAAAAGAATATTTTGGTATCTTAAAGGAACTCCAAATCTAGGACTGTGGTATCCAAAATCTAAAAAATTCGATTTAATAGCTTATGTAGATGCCGATTTTGGCGGATGCAGGATAGATAGAAAAAGTACATCCGGAACATGCCAATTTTTAGGACATGCACTTGTTTCTTGGACTTCCAAGAAACAAAATTCAATTGCACTATCTACGGCGGAAGCCGAATACATTACTGCAAGTGCATGCTGTGCACAAGTTGTTTGGATGAAAAATACATTAGAAGACTATGGAATTCACTTTAAAAACATTCCCATAAAATGTGATAATACTAGTGCCATATGTCTTGCTAAAAATCCAATTCAGCACTCTAGAACTAAGCACATCGACGTTAGGCATCATTTCATACACGATCATGTCCTTAACAATGATATAGTTCTAGAATTCATTGACACAAAGCATCAATTAGCAGATATATTTACAAAAGCTTTGAATGAAGACCAATTTTAATTCATTAGAAGGGAATTAGGTATATTAAATTGTCCCTAAGAATAAACTTGTTTGAATGTATTTTCCGTAAAGTTTTTCATCCTCTCTCCGTTCCTCGGTGAATCTGATCCTTCTCTTTCGATTCTAAATGACATGTTAATTTATCTTATCCTATCTTGAGTCAAACACCGCTCCCATCTGATCAAGATTAATGATTTTATGATATTTTGTGAATCTTGAAATTGATTTTGATGGTTTGATAATGAGTTTCAAGTTGACGAATTGAATTTGAATGGATTTGTATTCGAATTATGATCTTGACTCATTGGAGTTACTACTTGAAATTTTTTTATCACTATCTCTTCCTTGTACATCTATAATTTTTGTTATTTATAGAAAGAAGAGATTTGATAAAATGGATGAATGCTGAATTTTCCTTTAAGATGAACTCTGCGTAAATATTTTAGCATACTTAATTTTGAATGATAAAATTTTTGTATGATCAATGCTGAATTCCTGATGTTATAATCACAAATTATGTGCTTCAAGTCTCATTCCCTTTTTGTTGATGATAAAGGGGGAGAAAAGTGATGACTTGTACCATTTTAATAGCATGACTTACATGAATTGCAAAAGCTTGTGTGATATGAATGTCTTATATACCTTGCAAAATCTTTGAGAATATTGCAAGATTGATTGATCATATTGAAAGCATGTCTAACATGTATATCATGAAATTCATGTTGAAAATCTTTATCACCTGTCGTAGTAAAAATTGTCTCTTATCATTCGACTTGAAAATGATTTTTATCGAAGTTTCGCATTTACTTATGCTTAATGAGAATAATGATAAGTTCTACGGTTAGAACTTATCGGTTTATGCTTGAATTCAATGAGATGGAATTTAAGTATTTTTATCTTCTCATAATATGGCATATAGATAGGGGGAGTTATGTTTAACTCCGTCATCAATTGATTGTCATCATAAAAAAGGGGGAGATTGTTGAATCTCGGATTTTGATGATAAAATCAATTGATGGGTTAATTGATCTAATCCATATTATTGAGTTAAGTGTGCAGGATTAACTACGATAACCAGAAAACACAAAGCAAGAATACCGGAGTCAAGTTCGATGGACGTTTAAGAGTCCGAAGAATCGTCGGAGATGCTGCCGGAACCAACCGAGAAGAAATCGTGAACCTATCGGAATTTTCGGAAGTTCGCCGAAGAGATCGTCGGAGGTTCACGGAGATCACCGAGAAGGCTCGGCTACTCGTTAAAGTCATCACAAGTTCGGGAGCTTGCTAGGAGTCCGTCGGAAGAAGTTCGTCGGAAAGCTCGCCGGAACAAGACTCGATGTTCGCGGTTGAAAACTTGCTTAGGATGTTTTTTTGTTATGTAGTTCACTTGTAATTAGGATTAGGATTAAGAGATAATCCTATATCCTGGTTAGGGGCCAACTGGGCCCAAAATTAGACTTGGTTTGGGCTAAATTTGAAGCCTAACTAGTGAACCGAAGGGTCTGGTAGTAGCACCGCTAGACTGGGCGGTTGCACCGCCCAGCACCCGAGAGCTGGGCGGTGGCACCGCTAGTCCACTGTTAGTGTCTGACACTGACAAGCGGTGGCACCGCCACTGACAGGCGGTGGCACCGCCAGCATCGGGAACCCAAAGAGAATTCAAATTTTGGAGCCCAAATTTGAATCCTCTTGAGGCCTATAAATACCCCTCAAATCTCAGCTGAGATTACAACTTTTTGAGAAGCAATTGATTGAGAGAAAGGTCTTAGAAAAGTCTTTGCTAGTCTTATTTTCAATTTGCTAGTGTTCACTTCCTTCTTTCTTGCTGAAAATCTGTAAGAGAGTGAACTGCTTGTAAAAAGTTGTAAGAGTGGTATTTACCCTTCCCCTTCAAGAGATTTGCTAGTGGAATGTGGGAGCCTCATCGAAGAGGGGCCTCGCAAGTGGATGTAGGTCATTTGACCGAACCACTGTAAAATCAGCGTGATCTCTGGGTTGCATTTACTTATTGTCATTTATATTACTGCAAACCATTTGCACTTTAATGCTCTACTTCTTTGTCTCCATCTTACTTATCCCTTCAAGTTAAAACGTAATAGAAACAGTTTCAAACGAAAACATTGCTTTTATCGTACGAAGTTTCCGAAAGTGTTTAAATCGTCAAAAGTTTATCGCACTTTACCGCTGCACTAATTCACCCCCCCCTCTTAGTGCCGCTCCGATCCTAACAATTTCTTCTTTTTTGAGAAGTGCAATTTTTGTTTTTTTCTTGAATTGTGCAAGCTAGCAAATTAGCTTTCTAGCATGTTTTGCTCCCCCTTTGTTATTGTCAAAAAGGAGGGAAGACCCTTTACGTTAATTTCTAAATAATGACAAAGGTAAATAGCATAGATGACATTCAAGTCTTGAATGTCAAAGCAATTATTTTATCATGAATATTTCATCATTGCGTGCATCATTATCATACGTTACAGTATTGCATGCATAATACAAAATCATCATATATATTTTCAAAACATATAAACTCATCATTATATGCATGATTCCAAATCATCATTCATATTATTTCAATCATTGTTTCAATCATCACTATAACTCATCATGCACAAAATGTAAAATCATCTAACATGATACAAACATTTATTTTCAAAATATTTATCACTATTTTCATGTATGATAATAAAGTATTCATGATACCGAACATTAAATCAATATTTTTAAGTATTTATCACTTCATGATTATTGGTACTAAGCATTTATCATTTTAAGCATTCATGATACACATCATATGTAATACATCACATACATCATCATAATAAAAAACATATGCATTACTCTAAATCATAAATATTTCAAATCATCATGGTATTAATCTGTCAAATTGCATCCTACCATGCATGATCATAACTTTTTCCCATTTTATCATTGTAAACAAGAAAGAATAAGGGAAGAACAAAATAGTGTAAAATATTTTAATTATTTCAAGGCATACAAGCCATAAAGTCAACAACATCATGTCATGAAAGATAAGACCTCTTGAATTACAAAAGATATGATTCATTTTATCAAATTTCTTCTTTTTATAAATAACAAAAATTATAGGTATAAAAAGAAGAGATCGTGATAAAAAAAAATCTCAATTAGTAAATCCAAGAAATCAAGATCATGATTTGAATACAAACTCATTCAAATTCAAATCATCAAATTCATCAAAATCTCAACATTACTTTCAAGAGATTCAAAATGGTATACATAGATTTATCATAATAATCATCAAGATCAATAAGATAGAGAAAAATAATTTTCAAAAAAAATATTTTCCTCTTTTTAGTTGTTTCGATTCATATGATTTTATTTCATTTATGCCAAATAAAAACATGTATCATGTTTAAAACCGAAATTGTAAGATTTATTATGACAAAGATCAATAAGGCATTTTCATTATGGTAAAAATCAATAATCTATAAATTACAAGATTCATCATGCATAATTTTAAATTATAAAACCATTAAACATGATTTCAAATCAATATGCTTAAGTTGTTTGTATAAAAACATACATCATACTTAAAACAAAAAATGTAACATTTCATCATGATAAAAATCGATAATCCATAAATTACTTAAAAATCATCATGTATAATTTTAAAATTTATTAAGCATGATCATTATGCATGACATTAAAACATGGTTTCAAAATATTTAATATTTTCATTACATAATTTCATCATTATGCATCATTATATTTTAAAATTCGAACATGCACAATTTCAAAACCATATATTTCATTTTTCATGCATGATACAAATAAATCAATTATCATTATGAGCATTATCATATATGATATATTCAAGCATTCGTGATACATCATTTTGGCAACATGATCATAGCTTTTCAATTGATGGTATCTAAATGTCAAAGTTCATTACATCCTATCATGCATGATCATTAACTTCTCATTTGTATTTCATGCATAATTTCATTTCATCACATTAGGAATATCAAGAAGAATTAATTAGGTGATAAGATAAATATTTCATGAATACACGGAATTGTATAAAAATCATATCATGAGTGTTTCATGCATTCGTATCATCACATGAAGAATATCAAAAAGAATTTTGGTGATGAGATGCGTAAATAGTGAACATAAATTTTGAATATCAAGAGACATTATGATTCTTTTTAATAACTCAAATAGTGAAAAGAAAGAATCATAATAGACAATCTTGATTTATAAAATAAATTTTTAAGTTATAATTTTCAGAAATCAAGATAAAAATCATGGTTAGATGAAACTCATTCAAATCATCAAAATCACTTTTAAGATAATCAAATAGATTCATTAAAGTCAATAAGATAGAGAAAAAGAGTTTTTAAGAAAAATACTTTTCTCTTTTTAGTTGTTTCAATTTATGTGATTGATTTTATATTAGCATGCTCAAATATTTGTTCTTATGTTAAAACCATGCATCAACGTTTATGATCGAAAAATTAATTTCGTCATGAAAACCATCAAGAACAATAAACCACAAAAATCATCATGTATAACTTTAAAATCTCATGCATAAAATCATCAAATCATAGTATCAAAATTTTAATATTTTTATTACAACATTATGCATCATTAAGTATATAATCATCAAGCATGACACTTACACTATTTCATATAAGCATACCTATTTCATTTATGTCAAATCAAAACATGCATCATTTTTTAAACCGAAAAAGCCACTTTTATTATCGTGAAAATGGATAATCCATAAATCATAAAAGTCATTATGCATTATTTCGAAAGAAAACTCATTAAGTATGATCATTATACATTACTTCAAATCGAACATGATTTCATTTAATCAAAATCGAGAAATAACAATGAAAATCAACATGATACACATCATTACTTCTTAGCCATATATAGCATGATTTCATAAGGCATTTTTAATCAAAATTATTTTGTTTATCATAAACATGTAATTTTCATGATTATTTTTAAAATTACTAGAATGATAAGCATGATTCCTAATTTTTGTATTTTCAATATTAAATTATTAAAAATGTAATTTTCAAGAAAATTAATTCTAAACTAAATAAAAAAGGAAAATGCATCAGGAAAAGCATCATGTAATTTTGAAGTAAATTAAAGGTATTTTGATTACCTCAACATCGAAAGATGTTAAGGCGTATTTTGTCATCTCACCTTTGTTGATTTTCTCCTCATCTTTGGAGGAGCTCGATTCATCCCAATTTTTGTTCTTCTTCTTGCATTCAAAGCAAGTAATTTCGTTCTTTTTGTTCTTTAATTTTTGTTTCATTAATGTTTTAAATTTCTTAGTGAGTTCGAGTTCACCATCACTTAAGCTTATGCTCGAGTGGTCTTCAAATATTCTCAATTCAAAAACCTTCCTGTTCTTTGGAAGGTGGTTCTTAAGTTCTTACGTGTATTACACGTCATTTCATAGGCCATCAATGACCCTATGAGTTCTTCGATCAAAAAGATATTCAAATTTTTTGATTCTTATGTAGTAGTTACTTTCGATTCCCAAGTTTTAGAAAGTGATCTTAATATCTTGTTAATGAGTTCAAAGTTCGAAAAACTTTTACCAAGTGCTTTTAGACTATTGACGACATCCGTAAAACGGGTGTACATAGTCTCTCTTGGTTTCATACAAAACATCTCAAAATCATGTATCAAAAAATTTACTTTAGAATCTTTTACACTACTTGTGCTTTCGTGTGTAATTTCAAGAGTATGCCAAATATCAAAAGCCGTTTCGCATAAAGAAACCCGATTAAAATCCGTTTTATCCAAGGCGCAAAATAGAGCATTCATAGCTCTAGCATTTAAAGAAAAAGTCTTCTTCTCCAAATCATTCCAATCTTTCATTAGAAGAGAAGACCTTTTAAAGCCGGATTCGACAATATGTCATAAATTTAAATCCAAAGAAAGTAAGAAAACTCTTATTCGAATTTTTCAGTAAGTGTAGTCCGTCCCATTGAAAAAGGGAGGATGAATGAGAGAGTGACCCTCTTGAAAGCTGAAAAGAGTCATTTCTATTTGGGCATTAAACCAAAGTAGAAAACCATGGCTCTGATACCAATTGTTAGAATCGGAGCGGCACTAAGAGGGGAGGGGGGGGGAGGGGGGGAGGGGATGAATTAGTGCAGCGGATTAAAACTCGTAAGTTTGAAATCGATTTCATAAATATGTAGCGATTTCGATTCAACGAAGGATGACTTAGCTAAAATAACTCGAGTAAAGGTGGTCAAGAGTAGGGAGATGAAAACCAAACAATTTGTAGCTAAGTAGAGAAATGGTTTAAAAAATTAAACACTCACACATTCAAGGAACACCATGATGTATAGTGGTTCGGTCAAATGACCTACATCCACTTTCGAAGCTTTCTTTCATGAGGCTCCCAACTTCCACTAGTAAATCACTTTATAGGGAAAGGACCAAATACCCCTCTTACAACCTTTTTACAAGTGGTTCACACTCTTACATATTTTTCCAAAGAGAAAGAGGGAGGTGAACATTTAAGCTATTGAAAACAAGACTTTGCTAGAGTTTTTTCTCACTTTCTAACTTCTCAAAAAAGTGTAATCTCTGCTAAGAATTGAGGGGTATTTATAGGACCCATGAGGATTTAAATTTAGGCTCCAAATTTGAATTACTTTTGGGTTTCCTAGTGCTGGCGGTGCCACCGCCTGTCAGTGGAGGTGCCACCGCTTGTCAGTGTCTGACACTGACAGTGTATTAGCGGTGCTACCGCTAGACCTCTTGGGTTTTGGGTAGTGCCACCACCCAGTCCGATGGTGCCACTGCCCAGTCTGGCGGTGCCACCGTTTGGACTATTCCAGCTCACTGGTTGGGCTCCAAACTTGGCCCAAACCAGTCCAAATTCGGGCCCAATTGGCCCCTAATCGGGTTATAGGATTAACCCTTAATCCTATCCCAAATTATATGCAAACTATGAAATTAAGACATAGCCCTAAGAAAATTTTTAATCAGCAATGTCAAGTTTCCTTCCGGCGAGCTTTCCGGTGAACTTCCGGCGAACTTCTGATGCACCCTCGGATTTCTTCCGATGGACTCCTAGTAGTTTCCCAGTCTTATGGCGTGTTCAACGAGTCTTTTGCAAGTATCCAAACCTTCTCGGTGATCTCTGTGAACCTCCGATGATCTTTCCGGTGGACTTTTGAAAACTTCGGTAAGTCCCTGATTCTTTCTCGGTTGGTTCCGGCAGTACTTCCGACGATTCTTCGGACTTTCGACGGACTCTCAAACACCAATCGAACTTGACTCCGGTAACCTTACTTTATATCTTCAAGCTATCATAATTAATCCTGAACATGTAAAATAAACTTCGATCTAGACAATTAATACTAAGCATTAATCAAGTTGTCTGGCATGTCATTGGTCTCTCGACGCTTCGTCCAATTCTTTGGCACATCGTCCTTTCTTGCGGCCTATTGCCCAATCAGCTAGTTGACTCTGTAACTCCGATATTCTTAGCGTAATACCCACTCTTCTTGGCCCGATGCCCGAATCCATGGCCCAAAGCCTTCTGTCGATACATCGACCGATCCATCGACCCGACGTCCAATCTTCTAACATATTTCTCTGGCCCAACATGATTTTTCCTGCTTTAATTGTCTCATTCTGATCGAAGCATCCTGCGTCACTCAAAATGTAGATTATAACATAAACACATATTTATTGGTTTCATCACCAAAATCTGAGATTCAACAAAGATTATATTACCTAGGGAGATCGTATATTCCTGAATCCCTACAGATCTCTAGGAGAGGGTGAAGGAAGTCAAGCACCCTCCTCTCTAGCGGTGATCCACACAACAGGGCTACGACGATGCTCCTCAAAACTCCAGGCTTGCTCTGAGGTGGAGAGAGGGAGAAGAATAGGAGAGGCAACCAAAAAGCTCTAGCCTATGAATCATTGAATCCCTCCTATTTATAGAGGTCCCCTATCAACTTAACTCTAATGGATCATTGGCTCTTATTGGATCTCATCCGTAGGATCCAATAATTCAGGGGCTTATTGGATATTCAATAAGATAAGGGCTCCGACGAATATCTCATATCTGAACCTCTACTCATCGTAATGCCTACCATATGTGTGTGACCCTCTAGGCCCAATATCGAGCTGGTCATGAGTCATATCTGTCAAAACTCCTTTCGACTTAGTGAATTATTATCTCCATAATAATTTATTGAATCTCGAATTTTGATGATGAAACCAATTAATAGTATTTATGTTTTAATCTGCGTTTTGAGTGACGTAGAATGCTTCGAATATGATGAGACAATTTGTTAGGACTCTAGCTAGGAGAGTCCTAATTGAGAGGGACATTCATGTAAAACCTACCTAAGCCGACCCCTATTAAAAAGGTGAAGTGGCCGGCCAGGGTTAGGAGGTTATTTCTTAGAGAAGAATAAGGAGTTGTAAAGGAATAGGAGTCTTGAGTAGGAGTCCTATTAGGAGTTAGTTATAAGTAGGAGTCTTGAGTAGGAGTCCAATTAGGAGTAGGTTAGAAGTAGGAGTCTTAAGTAAGAGTCCTATTAGGAGTTAGGGTTTAGAAGCCCTATAAATAGTAATGTATTCCTTCATAAGCAATAGGTGAATATTTGCTGCAGCCTTTGAGCAGTAACTTAGAGGGAGGAACCCCTATAGAGTTCCAAGGAGGCCGATCCCCTAAAGAGATCAACCTCAAGTTTAAAATCTGCAAGGGTTCTAACACCTGGTATCAGAGCAGCGTTCTTGGCGTCTCACTGCCCTTCCACAGCCATCCATCAACCCTCCACAACCGCCCAAAGCAATTCCCACAATTGCTTAAGAGATCATTGCCAAATTCCGCCGTCATCTCCACCACCACGGATCATCCTTTGATCTCCCTATGAATTGTAACAGGTTCTAGTTTTCAACCTTACTGCTGCTGCAATTTAGTTATCCTTATTTGAAACTCCCAAAAAAATTATTCTTATATTGCTGCATAAACTTTTCGTCATAAAGTTTTCATCTCTATGACGAAAGATACATTGCAGAATTCCAACTGTATAGCACCGTCTGTTTGATCTTGCTACTGTATTTTTTCTATCCAAATCTCTACGAAATTTTTATGACATCTTTGACACTTCCTAATAGCAGATTTTCCTTTGGTTTTGTCAAAAAATTCTCAATATAAACCATTGATATTTTACATCTAATCTGCTATACTTGAAAATCTGTACTATAAAATTTCAACTGCATAGCATTGATTGTTTGATCTTGATACTATGTTGTTTCTATCCAAATCTCTACAAAATTTTTATGATAGCTTTGACACTTCCTAATAGTAGATTTTCCTTTGGTTTCATAAAAAAATTCTCAATATAAACTACTGATCTTTTACGTCCAATCTGCTATACTTAAAAATCTGTGCTGTAGAAAATTTCAGCCGCATATTGTTGCCTTAACCCATCTATTTGCAATCCTTTTTGAATGAAATTTCTTATACACTTCATAAATCATCTTGGCTTCCATCTAAGATTGATCTATTGAGGAATTCATCTCTAAAAACGATTTTGTGTTGCTGTAAATTTTTATCGTAAACCGTTGAAATTTTTTGACAAGAATTCTGCGATTGCAACTTGCACCAATTTCCTTGCTGTTATACTGCCAAAATTTTCTAGATTAAATTAGTCATCCTTGCTGTCATATAAACTGTGATTTTGCTATCAATTCCCTCCTCAATTCTCTCCAGTTTTTGGTGGAAATTACATCAAGAAATCGTTATTTCTTCGATGACAATTCTACTCTTACAAGATAGCACATACTTGCTGCAACTTCCACTGATTTCTATCAAACCTTTGCTACCATCTACCACAGATCCAAAACTTTCATCCACAGCCCTAAAACTCCACCAAACCACACCCTCAAACTGCACCCAAAATAGCCACAAAACAAGCCTAAACCGTAGCCTACATCCACCAATCCACCAACCCTTTCGACCATCACTTCTCTCAACCTATACATACCTTTATCCTAACAACAAAAGATAGATCTTAACATCATAGATTTGGAGGCATATACTATGGCATCTAAGGAGGTAATCAATGCTAAATTCGAAGCCTTGGAGGTGCGAATGGAGGATAAGATTCGGACGCTCTTTACCGAACTCAGATTGAGCCAACCACTAAGCCCGAAAAAATCATATCAAGGAGAGAGCTTTGCCCATTTGCACAAGGCCCGGAGAGATGAGTTCCAAGGGAGGGGAGGCTCTATGACTGACCCCAACTATCCATGCATGAGGGTAAATTTTCCTAGATGGGAAGAAGGAGACCCGATTGGTTGGATCTCACGTACGGAGTGATATTTTCGGTACCACAAAACCGCTGACGCATCTATGGTGAAAATTATAGCTATACATCTTGAAGGGGATGCCATACAGTGTTTTGACTGGTTTGAACATACTTATGGAGTCCTTTCATGGCGACAATTCAAAGAAGGACTGTTGATCCGCTTCAGACCAACGGATTACGAGAATATTGATGAACAACTAGCAAAGATCCGACAAACCTCCACCATTCAGGATTACCAAACCAGGTTTGAAAAGTTATCTAATCAAACTCGTGATTGGTCTCAAAAATAGCTATTGAGGACCTTCATTGAGGGCTTGAAGCTGGAGATCCGAGGAGAAGTTAAAGCACGACAACCATATACGCTTATGGCAGCCATCTCTTTCGCACGACATCAAGAGGAGCAATTGAACCATGAAGCTCAAAAGACTAGGGTCACTCCTCAACTAGTAATATTGAAGCCCTCAGCCCCCCCTACTGTCGATCGAGTCCCTGCACCAAAGAAGTTGACAAGAGAAGAGCTTCGGGAGCAATCTGCGAAGCGGTTATGTTGGCATTACGACGAGCCATGGAGTTACAAGCATTGGTGTAGAAAAGGGAGACTTCTTTTGATTAAACCAGTAGAAGAAGAGGTCATTGAGCATTCAAAAGAGAGCCTTAAATATAATGAAGAAGATGCGGAAGAAGAGCCACAACCGACCGACGTTATAGTACACACACTAATTGGCTACTCAAACCCGCAAACGATGAAAGGGAGACTTCTTATGATTGAACCAATAGAAGAAGAGGTCATTGAACATTCAAAAGAGAACCTTGAACATAAAGAAGATGCGAAAGAAGAGCCACAACCGACTGACGTTACAGTACACGCAATAGCCGGCTACTCAAACCCACAAACGATGAAAGTTGGAGGCCTTCTCAAACAACAACCGATCACTATTCTCATCGACACGGGCAGTACTACTAACTTCCTAAATAGTAAGCTTGTTGTTCGGATAGCATTACCTATCGAGAATTGCTGCAGGTTTGATGTTAAGGTCACCGACGGACGGATTTTGAATTGTGATCGTAGGCGCCCGCAGGAGAAACTATTGCTGCAGGACCAAGAGATAATTGTAGATTTCTTCCTTGTCCCTCTTAACAATCATGAGGCCATACTCAGAATTAAATGGTTGACGACATTAGGTGATATTTTCTGAAATTTTATGAAACTAATTATGAAATTTTATAGTAAGGAGAAACATGTGACATTGCACGGTAAACGTGGGGGCGACATAACAACGATTTGCACACAACAAATGGAGAAGGTTTTGCATAAAGCATGCAGCGGCTTTTTGGTATAACTTGAGCAGCAAACTAAGGGAGAGCCAACAAAATTTGAAGAACCAAATCTACTTCCTTTGCTTGCTGAATTTTCAGATATATTTGATGAACCGCGCAACCTACCTCTTACCCGTCGGCATGATCATTGTATAACAATTTTTCCAGGCAAATCTCCAGCAAATGCTCAACCATATCAGTATCCATATCTCCGGAAGGATGAAATAGAAAGGATTGTAAAAGAGATGCTCAAAACAGGAGTTATTCGGCCATGTTGCAGCCCCTACTCTTCACCGGTGCTCCTCATACGAAAGAAGGATGGAATATGACGATTATATGTTGATTACCGAGCTCTCAATGGCATAACCATCAAGGATAAATACCCTATTCCAATAGTAGATGAGTTGCTAGATGAAAGGGACCACAAATCTTCACAAAGCTGGACCTTCGATCCGGGTATCATCAAATATGAGTATGCGAAGAAGACATACCGAAAACCACCTTTTAAACACACTATAACCACTATGAATTTTTGCTTTCTTCAAAAGAAGGTGGAATATCTTAGGCATATCATATCAGAGGAAGGTGTGGCAGTAGACCCGGTCAAAATTGGAGCAATGCAAAATTGGCTGACCCCGAGGAACATAAAATTGCTACATGGTTTTCTGAATTTAACAGGCTACTACTGCAAGTCCGTGAAAAACTATGGAGAGATCAGTGCACCACTTACTTCCTTATTGAAAAAAGATGTCTTCCAATGGTGGAACAGAGCCTCCGCTGCCTTTGACAAACTTAAGGCAGCCATGACAACGAAGCTGGTGCTAACACTACCAAATTTCAACCGACCCTTCATTATTGAGGTCGACGCATCTGGAGTCGGAATTGGAGCCATTCTCATGCAAGATAGTCGACTACTTACATACACTAGCAAGGCATTATCTCCCTCCCATCAAAATAAGTCAACATATGATAAGGAGATGCTCGCCATTGTGCGCGCAGCAACGAGGTGGAGACCCTACTTGATTGGCCGACAATTTAAAATTAAAACCGACCATAAAAGCCTCAAGTACTTTTTGGAGTGAAAGATATCATCCCCTGAGCAGCAAAAATAGGTAACAAAACTTCTTGGATTTGATTATGAAATAACTTACAAAAAGGGGAAAGAGAATGTTCTTGCAGATGCGCTTTCACAACTACCCGAGCAAGTTGAAGTTTCGGCTGTTTCACTTCCGACCAGCGACTTTCTAAAGGATATTAAGATGGAATGGCAGGCAGATTCAGAGACTAGTAAGATTATAAAAAAATTGGAGGAAGCACCAAGCCCCATGGCTCATTACAATTGGGACTCAAAAGAATTACACTATAAGGGATGCATTATGCTTCTGATAAATTCTACTTGCATCTTCACGAGCAGATTTTGGACAAAGTTATTCCATATGCAGGGTACTAAATTGAAAAGGAGTATGACATATCACCCACAAACCGACGGCCAGACGGAAGTTGTAAATAGGTGCTTGGAGACAGCCCAAAGCCACCCACCAAATATGAATACCCAAGGAGAACTTCAGACTTAGCCAAGTGCCATTATTGATCGACGGATCGTGACTCGACGACGACGATCCACTACTGAATTGCTAATACGGTGGGAAAACCTACTAATAGAAGATGCCACTTGGGAGAACTATGATGACTTGAAGATCAAATTCTCAAAATTCATGAATCGTCAGCCTCGAGGACAAGACTGATTTGAAGAGGACGGGTTTATTAGGACTCTAGCTAGGAGAGTCCTAATTAAGAGGGACATTCATGTAAAACCTACCTAAGCCGACCCCTATTAAAGAGGTGAAGTGGCCGGCTAGGGTTAGGAGGTTATTTCTTAGAGAAGAATAAGAAGTTGTAAAGGAATAGGAGTCTTGAGTAGGAGTCCTATTAGGAGTTGGTTATAAGTAGGAGTCTCGAGTAGGAGTCCAATTGGGAGTTGGTTAGAAGTAGGAGTCTTAAGTAAGAGTCCTATTAGGAGTTAGGGTTTAGAAGCCCTATAAATAGTCATGTATTCCACCTCTTTTCATAAGTAATAAATGAATCTTTTCTGCAGCCTTTGAGCAGCAACTTGGAGGGAGGAATCCCTATAGAGTTCCAACGAGGCCGATCTCCTAAAGAGATCAACCCCAAGTTTAGAATCTGCAAGGGTTCTAACACAATTAAAGTAAGAAAAATCATGTTGGGCCGAAGGAACATGTTAGAAGATTGGATGTCGAGTCGATGGATTGGTCGACGTATCGATAGAAGGCTTCGAGCTGTGGGTTCGGGCATTAGGCCAAGAAGAGCGGATATTACAATAAGGATATCGGAGTTGCGAAGTCAACTGACCGATTGGGCAATAGGCCACAAGAGAGTACGATGCGTCGAAGAATCGGACGAAGCGTCAAGGAACCAATAATATGCGGGACAACTTGATTAATGCTTAGTATTAATTGTCTAGATCGAAGTTTATTTTACATGTGCAAGATTAACTATGATAGCACGACATGAAGCAAAATGAAGTCCCGGAGTCATGGATGCGATTACGTTAGGAGTTCGAGAGTTCGTCGGAAGTCCAGACATTCGTCGGAAGTTCTGAAGGAACCAGTCGAGAAGTCTCGGAGCTTGCCAGAGAAGCTCATCGGAACTCGCCAAGAAGATCGTTGTGAAGTCCAAGAGCTTACCGGGAGTCCGTCGGAAGTTCGCCGGAAGCTCATTGGAAGAATAGACATAGGGACTTGTTTAGCTTAGCAAATGTCTTAGGATTTCGTAGTTAGCACGTAATTGGGCTTGGATTTGGGCCAAACCAATTAGGGGCCAGTTATGCCCATGTAAGAACTGTGTTAGGCCCAATAAGAAGCCCAAATAGTGCCCCAAGAAGCCTTACCATCGTGGCACAGTCTTTGAGATTATGTCAGGCGGTGGTACCGTTAGTTTGGGCGGTTGTACCACCCTTGGCAGGGTGACAGGCAGTGGTATTGCCAGTCTAGGTGGTGGTATTGCCTAGCACTGGCCCCTAGGTGGTAGTACTGCCTGACCTAGGTGGTGGTACCGCCCAAGACAGTGTCAATCAAACTGACACTAGGCGGTGGTACCGCCCGTGCCCGGGGTACCCGGGATGAGATGTTTTTAGGCTCCAAGTTTGAATCAACTTGAAGCCTATAAATACCCCTCTTATCCCTAGTTAAAGTACATAAGCATTGAGAGAAAAAAAGTATAGAAATGCTGCTACAATCTTGTGTGAGCTCCTCTCAAAGATCTAAAGTGTTAGAATAGTTTGAGAGAGAAGTGAGTGGGGGTGTAAGGGTTATCTCCTAAACCCGGTAAAAGGAGAATTAAGTTATAAAAGGTGATTGGCCTTCGCCTATTGAAGGAAGGCCTCTAGTGGACACCGGTGACCTCGTTTGAGGAGGAAGCCGAAAGTGGATGTAGGTCACGTTGACCGAACCACTCTAAAATCTAGTTGACATGCATCGCATACTTTGTCCTTAATAAACTTTATATTTGGAATTCCTCGCACTAATTCTCTAGATGAGATCTTAGATATTAGTTTCATGCTCGCATGGCCTAGTCTCTATGCCAAAGCCAAGCATCATTTAAAGCGGAGAAGCACATTTCATTACTTAGTTCATCAAGGTTGATGGTGTAGACATTATTTTATTTTAATGCAATCATAGTTATGTTATGGTTTGGTTTTTCAATAATACACACATTTGATTCAAATCTAATGATATAACCTTTATCGCATAATTGACCAACACTCAAGAGATTATGTTTCAATCCATCAACTAGTAAGACATCATCAATAGAAAATTTTAATTTGTTACCTATGGTTCCCTTGCCAATGATTTTTCCTTGGTTGTTGTCTCTGAAGGTGACGTACCCTTCTTCTTTGCTAGTGAGCATAGAGAAATGAGATGGATCTCCAGTCAAATGTCTTGAGCATCCACTATCTAGATACCATCTTTTGCTCCTAGCTTGTGATGGTGTATGTTTCTACAAGAAGGGATTATTTTTAGGTACCCATTTTCTTTTGGGTGCCTTAAAAACTTGTTCATCATATTGCATAGAATTGATCATGATTCCTTTAGGAACCCAAATTAGTTTGTTCGGACTAATTTTCTTGAATAGACATTTATAAGTTTTATGTTCATATTTGCAACAAAAGTTGCAATTGCCTTGGTGTCGAACATGTAAGATAGGGTCTTTATTGAAGGTGGTTGGATTTTGGTGAGGACTTCTCACAAATCCGATTCCACTTCTTTTAGGAACGTGACCCTTATTTGTAAGGATCATGTTCAAAGACTTGCTACCAACCTCGAATTTCTTCAAGGTGTCCTTAAGTAGCAAGTTCTCCTTTTGGAGAGTTTCTAGATCATGGCATTTTATACATGGAGCTAAACTATCATGATATTCAGTCTTTAATTTATCAAAATTACAAGTGAGACTATCATGCTCCTTTTTTAGCAATTTATATTTTCTACTAATTGTCTTACATTCATCAAATAACTCATGGAAGACATTTAATAATTTATGATATGGTAAATCTGCATCAATTAAATCCGTTACCTCTTCTCTGATGGCCATTAGGGCGTAATGAGCAACTTGCTCGGTGTTGGACTCCTCTTTTTCGGACATGCTTGAATCATCTCACGTTGCCTTGAGCGCCTTCTTCTTTGATGTTCTCTTTTTGGCTTGAGGGCAATCGTTCTTGTAGTGTCCCGGTTTTTTACACTCATAGCAAATCACTTGGTCCTTCTTGTGTTCAAATTTATTTTTTATATTATTTTTAAATTTGTTCTTTCTTAAATATTTTTTAAATTTTTGAGTCAAAAGTGCAATGTCATTATCACTGTCCTCATCACTTGATGTTCCTTTCAAGTGATCTTCTTGTGATGTGAGTGTCATATCCTTCCTATTCTTTGGAAGGGGGTTCTCGAGCTCGTCATGAGCTTGACATGTCATTTCGTAGGTCATTAGAGATCCAATAAGTTCTTCAAGAGGGAATGTTTTAAGGTCTTTGGCCTCTTGAATTGCCGTAACTTTTGGATCCCAACTTTTAGGGAGGGATCTTAAGATTTTAGTTACTAGTTCAAAGTTAGTAAAATCTTTACCAAGAGCTTTGAGTCCATTGATGATATCCGTGAACCGGGTGTACATGTCTCCGATGGACTCACTTGGTTTCATTCGGAAAAGTTCGTAAGAGTGCACAAGGATGTTGATTTTGGACTCTTTCACTCGGCTAGTGCCTTCATGAGTGACCTCAAGAGTTCTCCAAATATCAAAAGCCGAATCACAAATTGAAACACGATTAAATTCATTTTTGTCTAGTGCACAAAACAAGGCATTCATAGCCTTTGCGTTTAAAGCAAAAACATTCTTCTCCGATTCATTCCATTCGCTCATCGGAAGAGAAGATTTTTGAAATTCATTTTCGACAATAGTCCAAAGCTTGAAATCAATGGAAATGACGAAGATCCTCATTCGAGTCTTCCAATAAGTATAATCCGACCCATTAAACATGGGTGGACGTGTAATAGAATGACCCTAATGTATGCCGGAGTAAGCCATCTCTCTTGGGTATCAAACCAAATATGAGAGTGAGCCTTGCTCTGATACCAATTGTTAGGATCGGAGCAGCACTAAGAGGGGGGGGGGGTGAATTAGTGCATCGGATTAAAACGTCGGTTTTGACAAATCTTTCATACGATAAAAATCGAACTCGGAAGTGCTTAACTTGAAAGCGTATTCATAAAGTTGTGCAGCAAAGGTAATGAGGAAATAAAGCATGTAAGAAGGTTTGCAGTAATGTAAATAGCAATAATGAAATGTAAACCAGAGATCACGCCGATTTTAAAGTGGTTTGGTCAAATGACCTACATCCATTTGTGAGGCCCTCTTCGATGAAGCTCCCACCTTCCACTAGCAAATCTCTTGAAGGGGAAGGACAAATACCCCTCTTACAACTTTTTACAAGCGGTTCACATTCTTACAAATTTTCAGCAAGAAAGAAGGAGGTGAACACTCTAGCAAATTGAAAACAAGACTTGCTAAGACTTTTCTAAGACCTTTCTCTCAATCAATTGCTTCTCAAAAAGTTGTAATCTTAGCTGAGATTTGAGGGGTATTTATAGGCCTCAAGAGGATTCAAATTTGGGCTCCAAAATTTGAATTCTCTTTGGTTCCCGATGCTGGCGGTGCCACCGCCTATCAGTGGCGGTGCCACTGCCTGTCAGTGTCTGACACTAACAGTGGACTGGCGGTGCCACCGCCCAGCCAAGCGGTGCCACCGCCTGGCTCTCGGGTGCTGGGCGGTGCCACCACCAGACCCTTCGGTTCATTGGTTGGGCTTTAAATTTAGCCCAAACCAAGTCTAATTTTGGGCCCAGTTGGCCCCTAACCAGGATATAGGATTATCTTTTAATCCTAATCCGAATTACATGTGAACTACATAACTAAAAACATCCTAAGCAAGTTTTCAACCGCGAACGTCGAGTCTTGTTCCGGCAAGCTTTCCGACGAACTTCTTCCGACGGACTCCCAGCAAGCTCCCGATCTTGTGATGACTTCAACGAGTAGCCGAGCCTTCTCGGTGATCTCCGCGAACCTCCGACGATCTCTTCGGCGAACTTCCGAAAATTTCGACAGGTTCCCGATTTCTTCTTGGTTGGTTCCGACAGCATCTCCGACGATTCTTCGGACTCTTAAACGTCCATCAAACTTGACTCTGGTATTCTTGCTTTATGTTTTCTGGTTATCGTAGTTAATCCTGCACACTTAACTCAATTATATGGATTAGATCAATTAACCCATCAATTGATTTTATCATCAAAATATGAGACTCAACACTCTTATCCATCTAATATCCTAGAGATCGTATACCGGGCATGGTGCTATTTGACACATATGGTTTATAATCGAGTCTTGCTCTAATCGGATTCTCACAGGGAACTCTTTCTCTCTCAATCTGAATGACCCTAGCTAAGGATTTGTTTGAGCAAGAACACATGGGATACTCTTCTCATGACACCAAGAGTGGATGATCCTCTATCAATACTCAATAGTCCTCGTAAAGTTGGCTACCACTCCCAATGATTAGTTGTACTAGATCTAGAACCTCCAGATCTATAAGTCCGGTATTAAAGAGTAGAGTACTCATATAGGACATCCTTGGTATCTCAAGTCTAAGGACCAGATACACTACTAGGACTACGGAATCGTTATCTAATAATAAAGCATCATCAACCATCCAGCATTCCGTAAGCAGATCAATCAATGAACTCATTCTCTAATGAGCACCTGTATTGTATCCCTAGTGTCCCCACACGAGCAGCTATGAGACTAACTACATCCATCATATGGATGGGTATACAACACATCAGTTTGTCCGGTTATCTCAATATCCCTCTCGAATAACCTATGACCGTGATTATTTAGGATATGTGTTTAAGGGAGAATTGGTCTCATTATCGTGATCTCATCATGATTCGATTACCATTGCACATGTCCATGAACATCACAATATATTCAAGCAATAAATAATATAAAGTGATAAAATACCAAAATATAATAAGCAAAAAAAGATTGTGTGTCAAGTCACACGTGTCATCACTCACGTGATTGGCTTGTAGGGCACTTATGATTAGTAATCTCTCACTTAACTTGAAGTCAATCACCTATATATCTGATTCCCATTAGACCCTTATGATGCTCAAAGATAATATGAGATAACGTCTTTGTTAGTGGATCTGCAATGTTATCTTCTGATGAAACTCTTTCCACTGCTACATCTCCTCGGTTCTTGATCTCTCTAATAAGCTGAAACCTCTTTAGAATACTTCTAATGACACCCGAGTTTCCTTATTTGAGCAATCACCCCGTAGTTGTTGTAATATAAGGAATCAGCTTCTCACTACTCGGCACAACACATAGATTTATGATGAACTTCTTCATCCAGACTCCCTCCTTTGCTACCTATGCTGTAGCAATGTACTCCACCTTTGTGGTCGAGTCAGTAATAGTATCTTACTTAGAACCCTTCTAGCACACTACTCCATTCAAGGTGTACACGTACCTCGAATTCGACTTACTATCATCGACATCGGACTAAAAACTTGAGTCGTGTAGCTTTCAACCCTAAGGCTACTACCTCCATATACTAGTAAAAGATCCTTAGTCATTCTCAAGTACTTAAGGATATACTTTATTGCTTTTCAGTGCTTCAAGCTTGGATCCGCTTGATACTTGCTCATGACACTTAGAGCATATGCTATATCAAGCTTGATACATAGCATGGCATATATTATAGACCCTATCGCTGAGGCATAGGGTATCTTATCTATGTTCATCCTTTCTTCAAGAGTCTTTGGGGACATACTCCTAGAAAGCGATATCTCATGTCTCATAAGTATGAGAGACCTCTTGAAATTTTTTATACTAAATCTTTTGGCAAAAGTGTCTATGTACTTGGATTGGGACAAACCAAGCATCCTATTGGATCTATCTCTATAGATCCGAATCCCCAAGATATAGGATGCTTCCCTTAAGTCCTTCATGGAGAAGTGTTTGGATAACCAAGTCTTTACTGTGGATAACATTCCTACATCATTCCTAATGATCAAGATATCATCCACACCAAGAAGGTGATAGCACTCCCACTTACCTTCTTGTACACACAAGGCTCATCTTCATTCTTAACGAAGTCATAAGATCTGATTACCTCATAAAATCTCATTTTCCAACTTTAGAAAGCTTGCTTTAGTCCATAAATGGACCTAAGCAACCTGCACACCTTACCTGGGCAATCCTTAAATATAAATCCCTTAGGCTGTATTATATACACCTTCTCCTCGAGGTTGCCATTTAGGAATACGGTTTTCATATCCATCTGTTAGATCTCATAATCATAGTGTGCTGTAATAGCCAATAGAATTTAGATAGATTTTAGTATGGCTACGGGTAAGAAGGTTTCATCATAGTCAACACCTTGCCTTTAACGATACCTCTTAGCCACTAGCCTAGCTTTATAGGTCTCTACCTTTCCATCTACTACAATCTTCTTCTTAAAGATTCATTTGCAACCAATGGGTATAATACCCTTGGGTGCATCAACTAGATTCCAAACCTTATTCGAGTACATGGAATCCATCTCAAAATTCATGGCTTATTGCCACTTCCCAGAGTCTATACTCGTAATAACCTCCTCGTAGGTATGAGGATCAATATCCTCAACATTCTTTCCTCTAATATGTCCCACATATCTCTCAGAAAGGATGTGATACTCTGTTGGACCTATGTAAAGTTGAAACTTATGTACTAGGTATCTGAACAAACTTGGGCTGTGGAGTGGTGCTTGAGCTAGGTTCTCCAACCTTGCTCAACTCTATCATGCTCCCACTGTCTCCCCCAAAAATATGTTTCTTCTTAAGAAACACCGTTCTCTTAGCTACGAAGACCTTTTGATCCTCGGGATGATAGAAATAATATCCACAAGTTTCCTCGAGATAATCCCACGAACTTATACCGCTCCATCCTCGGTTCCAACTTATCGGGGTTATGTCTTTTAACGTGGGCATGACAATCTCAAATCTTAACAAATTTAATATCGAGCATCTTTCCTTTCTATATTTCATATGGTGTAGATACTACCGATTTAGTTGAAACTCTACTTAGAATATAAGTTACGGTCTCTATAGTGTATTCTCAGAATACGATGGGTAGGTTAGAGAAACTCATCATGGACCACACCATGTCTAATAGTGTATGATTCCTCCTTTCAGATACACCATTGAGCTAAGGTGTATAAGGAGGTATCCATTGGGATAGAATCCCATGGTTCTTGAGGAACTATGTGAACTCTGTACTCAAGTACTCACCTCCTCGATCTTATCGAAGAGTCTTGATACTCTTTCCAATCTGGTTGTCCACTTCATTCTTATACTCTCTGAATTTCTCGAAGACCTCGGACTTGTACTTCATTAAGTACACATGTCCATACCTTGAGAAATCATCAGTAAAGGTAATGAAGTAGGAGTAATCACTAATGGCATGAGTTGACATGGGTCTACATGCATCACTGTGTATGAGTTCCAATAGCTCAATGGCTTTCTCTCTAGTTCCACTAAATAAAGAGTTGGTCAGTTTTCCACGATGGCAATGCTCATAATTTGCATATAACTCATAGTCGAATGGATCTAGATATCCACTAGTTAACAACTTTTGGATCCTTCCCTCATGGATGTGACCTAGCCTACAATGTCATAGGTATGCATTGTTTACCTCATCTTGTTTCCTCTTAGACACACTTACATTCATGATATGCAAAGCGGTGTCTAGCATAAATAAACCATTATGCAATATTCCTCTCACAAATCTCTAAGGCTTTGTTAAAATCTGCAACAAATTACAGATTTTATAAGCACTATCGGTATCCAATACCCATGCACTATCACAAAAATCTAATAATTGAAGACTGATCATGAATGTACCTGAAGCTTCTCCAAGTTCCTGTTTCACCATCTCTGCAAGGTACTCTTTGGAATTCCTCTTCCAGTGCTCATCTTTGCTGTAGTAGAAGCACTGGCCTTTATCCTTTGTCGGGTCTTTCTTAGCAACCTTTATTTTACCCGGTCTGCCCTTGCCCTTGCCCTTGCCCTTGCCCTTCTTAAGAGACTTTTCTGCTTTCCTTTTCTTTCTGGTCTTACTAATATAGAGAACTAGCTTCTCTTTTCTGATAGTGCTCTCTGCCTCCCTTAACATATTAAGGAGCTCAGGAAGATTCATGTTGGGAAATCTTGGGGGCGACATCATATGCGTAGCAGAAGAATATTAAAAACAAAATCCCCAATTTCCCAAATATGTGTTCGTCGTCATATGAAGATTGGTGCATAAAATTCATGAAATAGAAAACTACGTATAGTAAGGATTGTGTTACCTAAGGATATCGTATATCTTTGAATCCTTGCAGATCTCTAAGGGAGGGTGAAGGACGTCAAGCGCCCTCCTCTCTAGCGGTGATCCACATAGCGGGTCTACGACAATGCTCCTCAAAACTGTTGGGAAAATCTTTGGGGGCGACATCATATGCGCAGCGGAAGAACAACAAAACAAAATTCCTAATTCCCAAAGAGATGTTCGTTGTCGTGTGAAGATTGGTGCGCAAAATTCGCAAAACTGAAAAACTGCGTATAGAATAGATTATGTTACCTACGGAGATCGTATATCCTTGTTTCCTTGCAGATCCTTAGGAGAGGGTGAAGGAGGTCAAGCATCCTCCTCTTTAGTGGTGATCCACACAGTAGGGCTGCGAAGATACTCCTCAAAAACTCCAAGCCTGCTCTGAGGTGGAGAGGGGAAGGAGAATAAGAGAGGCAAGCAAAAGCTCTAGCCTATAAGGCTTTGAATCCCTTCTATTTATAGAGGTCCCCTATCAAACCCTAATGGATCCTCGTCTAGTGAGTATTGGATCTACATCCAATAACCCAAGCATTTTAGATTAGTGGATCTCTATCCAATAATCTCTCATGGGCTCTTATTGGATCTCGTCCATGGGATCCAAAAATTCAGGAGCTTATTGGATATCCAATAAGACAAGGGTGCCATCAGATATCTCATATCTGAACCTCTACTCATCACAATTCTTACCATATGTGTGTGACCTTCTAGGCCTAATATCGAGCTGGCCATGAGTCATATATGTCAGAACTCCTTCTAACTCAGTGAATTATTATCTCTGTAATAATTCACTCGACTCATCGACTACGGACGTACTAGGCCACTACGCCATAGTCCCCAGACGATATAGGGGAATCCAATCCATTGGACCTGTCTGTCCTAAGTTACCGTGTACCTATAGTCCCTCATCTATCTAATATCCCAGAGACCGTATATCGAGTATGGTGCTGTCAGACCCATACGGTTTCTACTCGAGTCTCGCTCTAATCGGATTCTCCCAGAGAACTCTTTCTCTCTCAACCCGAGTGACCCTAGCCAGGGATTTATCTGAGCAAGAACACATGGGATATTCCTCTCATGACGCCGAGAGTGGATGATCCTCTATCAACACTCAATAGCCCTCGTAAGGTTGACTACAACTCCCAATGACCAACTGTACTAAATCTAGGACAGCCAAACCTATAAGTCTGGTATCAAAGAGTGGAGCACTCATACAGGACATCCTCGATGTCTCAAGTCTAAGGACCAGATATACCACTAGGACTATGGAATCATTGTCTAACAATAAGGCATTATCAACCATCCAGCATTCCGTAAGCGGATCAATCAGTGAACTCATTCTCCAATGAGCACTTGTACTGTATCCCTAGTATCCCTACACGAGCAGCTATGAGACCCACTGCATCCATCATATGGACGGGTATACAGCACACCAGTCTGTCCGGTTATCACGATGTCCCTCTCGAGTAACCTATGACCGGGATTATTTAGGATGTGTTTAAAGGTGAATCGATCTCATTTTAGTGATCTCATCACGATCCGATTCCCATTGCACAAATCCAAGGACATCACAATATATATATGCATATATGCAATAGTTATAAAGTGATATATGCCAAAATATAATAAGCAAAAAGATTCTGTATCAAGTCTCACTTGTCATCACTCACGTGATTGGCTTGCTGGGCACCTATGACTAGCAAAAACATCAAGCCTACTTTGAGGTGGTGAGAGGGAGGAGAATAGGAGAGGTGACCAAAAAACTCTAGCTTATGAACTATTGAATCCCTCCTATTTATAGAGGTCCCCTATCAACTTAACCCTAATGGATCCTGCCCTAATGGGTATTGGAACTCCATCCAACTACCCAAGCCTCTTAGATTAGTGGATCTCTATCCAATAATCTCTTATTAGCTCTTATTAGATCTCATATATAGGATCCAATAATTCAAGGGCTTATTGAATGTCTAATAAGATAGGGGCTCCGACGGATATCTCATATCTGAACTTCTACTCATCGCAACACCTACCATATGTGTGTGACCCTCTAAGCCCAATATTGAGCTGGCCATGAGTTATACCTGTAAGAACTACTTCTAACTCAATGAATTATTATCTCCATAATAATTCACTCGATTCATCGACTACGGACGTACTAGGCCACTACGCCGTAGTCCCTAGACGATATAGGGGAGTTCAATCCATTGGACCTGTTTGTCCTCAGTTACCATGTACTTATAGTCCCTCATTCATCTAATATCCTAGAGATTATATATTGGGCATGGTGTTGTCAGACCCATATGGTGTTTGATCAAGTCTCGCTCTAATCGGATTCTCTCAGAGAACTCTTTCTCTCTCAATCCGAATAACCTTGCCCAAAGATTTATCTCAGCAAGAACACATGAGATATTCCTCTCATGACACCAAGAGTAGATGATCCTATATCGATACTCAATAGTCCCTATAAGGTTGGTTATCACTCTCAATAACCGGTTGTGCTAGATCTGAAACTTCCAGACCTATAAGTCTGGTATCAAAGAGTATAGTACTCATACAAGATATCCTTGGTGTCTCAAGTCTAGAGACCAGATACACCACTGGGACTATGGAATCATTGTCTAACATAAGGCAGTATCAACCATCTAGCATTTCATAAGCAGATCAATTAGTGAACTCATTCTCCAATGAGCACTTGTACTGTATCCCTAATGTCCCCATACAAGCAGCTTTGAGACTAGTTGCATCCATCATATGGGCGGGTATATAGCACACTAGTATGTCCGGTTATCTCGATGTCCTCTCGAGTAACCTATGACCAGAATTATTTAGGATCTGTGTTAAAGGTGAATTGGTCTCATTGTCGTGATCTCATCATGATTCGATTCTCATTGCATAGATCCACGGACATTACAATATATTTAAGCAACAGGCAATATAAAGTGATAAAATACCAAATAATAATAATAAGTAAAAGGACTACGTGTCAAGTCACACGTGCCACCACTTACGTGATTGGCTTATAGGGCACCTATAACTAGCAATCTCCCACTTGACATAAAGCCAATCACTTATGTGTCTGATCCCCATCAGACCCCTGTGATGCTCAAAGACAATATGAGACAACAGCTTTGTCAATGGATCTGCAATATTATCTTTGGATAAACTCTTTCCACTACTATATCTCCTTGGGTCATGATCTCTCTTATCAAGTGAAACCTCCTAAGAACACTTCTGATGAGACCTGGGTTCCTTCGCTTGAGCAATTGCCCCGTTGTTGTCACAATATAAGGGAATCGATTCCTCGTTGCTTGGCATGATTCCTGGATTTATGATGAACTTCTTTATCCAGACTCCCTCCTTTGCTGCTTCTGCTATAGCAATGTACTATGCCTCTATGGTCGAGTCAATAGTAGTATCTTGCTTGAAATTCTTCCAGCACACTGCTCCTCCATTTAGGGTGTACACATACCTTGAATTCGACTTGTTATCATCGATATCAGACTGAAAACTTGAGTCCGTGTAGCCTTCAATCCTGAGGCTACTACCTCCATATATGAGTAAAAGATCCTTAGTCCTTCTCAAGTACTTAAGGATACACTTTACTGCTTTCTAATGCTCCAAGCTTAGATCCGCCTGATACTTGCTCGTGACACTCAGAGCATGTGCTATATCAGTCCTGGTATATAATATGATATATATGATAGACTCTATCATTGAGGCATAGGGTATCCTATCCATGTTCGCTCTTTCTTTAGGAGTCTTTAGGGATATACTCCTAGAAAGCGATATCCCATGTCTTATTGGTACGAGACCTCTCTTAGAATTTTTCATACCAAACCTTTTGACAATAGTGTCTATGTACTTGGACTAGGATAAGCTAAGCATCCTCTTGGATCTATCTCTATAAATCCGAATCCCCAAGATATATGATGCTTCCCCTAATTCATTCATGGAGAAGTATCTAGATAACCAAGCATTTACTATAGATAGCATTCCTACATCATTCCCAATGATCAAGATGTCATCCACATATAACACCAAGAAGGTGATAGCACTACCACTTGTTAGGAATGAGTTGACACTAGGGGGGGGGTGAATTAGTGCAGCGGATAAAATTATATCAGTTCGAATATCTTCGTATGATAAAAACCGATTTCGAAAAAAATATTAACTTGAAACACGTTCATAAGAGTGTGCAGCTAAAGTAATTAGGAAGTATAAAAATTTGCAATAAATGTAAATAGCAAAGCATAAATACAAACCAGATTTTATAGTGGTTAGGTCGTCGTGACCTACATCCACTCCGTCGATTCCTCTTCCATCGAGGCCACTGGCATCCACTAATGATCTTCCTTCAATGGGTGAAGATCAACTACCGTTATAACTTAATTCTCCTTTTGACATATTCAGGAGAGAACATTTACAACCCCTTTTTACAAAGCTTCCCTTAGACTCTCCCTTAAAATGATCTCTAAACTTTAGTAGGAGGGACTCTACACTTTACAAAGGTTTACAACTTTAGAAACACAGAGTTTTTTTTTTTACTTTTCTTGCTATTTCATGTAGGAATAGCTAGGGTATTTATAGACCCCAAATGACTTCAAAACTTGGAGCCAAAATTCAAATCCTCGAGATTTCAGGGTACGAGCGGTACCACTGCTTACACTGGGCGGTACCATTGCTTGTAGTGTTAAATCTTGGATTTTGATGATGAAACTAATTAATAAGTGTTTATGATTTGATCTGCATTTTGAGTGATACAGGATGTTTCGATCAGGATGAGACAATTAAAGCAGGAAGAATCATGTTGGGCCGGAGGAAAACATGTCACAAGATTGGACGTCGAGCCGGAGGATCAGTCGACATATCGACAGAAGGCTTTAGGCCATGGATTCGGGTATCAAGCCAAGAAGAGTAGATACTGTACCAAGGATATTGGAGTTGTGGAGGTCAACTGGCCGATTGGGCAATAGGCCGCAAGAGAGGACGATGCGCCGAAGAATCAGATGAAGCGTTGATGGACCAATGACATGCTAGACAACATGATTCATGCTTAGTAATAATTATCTGGATTGAAGTATATTTTATGTGTGCAGGATTAACTACGATAGCAAGGTATAAAGCAAAATGAAGTCCTAGAGTTAAGAACGAGATTTCGTTGGGAGTTTGAGAGTTCGTGGGAGGTCCGGACGTTCTATCGCGGACAAAGTTCTAAATATGATGTTTAATGTAATACTTATGTATATCCATGTCTTTCTATTTGTTCATGCTTTGCATAGCATATAGAGGAATGGCCGAAGGCTTAACAGCCTCATTTTAGTTGGCTTTGGTGGCCGTTTTAGGATTGTAAATAAATGTTGTCATGTGGACACTTGTGAAAGATATTCGGTCTATAGTGGACCATTTTGACCTTTATTGTATAATCGTTCAGAGCTTGTAAAGTCTATTTATAATTTACATTGTCTATGAAGTGTTTCCTAGAATGTTTGCTTGTGGATCTTGAGTGAGGCGCTTTATCTAACCCGTTTTCTCTTTTGTAGGTCCTAAGGGACCATGGGAGGTTTCGGGGAGGCTGACTTTTGCGGACTGACACGCAAGGGTGCTACACAACTTAGATAAAACCAACTAAGTTCATGACAAATGGTATCAGAGCGGGACAAGCACTCATAGAAACACTTGGCATGCAAATATGGGGGACCTAGCGGGGCTATGTTGAGGGCAGTCAGCACACGCGCGATCGTTTGGGGAAAAACGGGCATGTAGATGTAGGAAAAAGGAGTCGCTTAGAGGAGCGGGCATCTGAGATTGACATCCAGAGGAATGGCCAACCCTTCATGCAAGAGTAACCATGAGAACAAGCAAGCTACGGCTCGACGTTGACAACTATACTTGATGGTGCTCAAGGCAAGCGAGGTGCTTGGTGTGGGGAAATCATGGGGGCGACATCACATGCGCAGCGGAAGAACAAGAAAACAAAATCACCGATTCCTAAAGATATGTTCGTCGTCGTGCGAAGATTGGTGCGCAAAATCCGCGAAACTGAAAAACTGCATATAGAGTAGATTGTGTTACCTAGGGAGATCGTATATCTCTATTTCCTTGCAGATCTTTAGGAGAGGGTGAAGGAGGTCAAGCATCCTCCTCTCTAGCAGTGATCCACACAGTAGGGCTGCGACGACGCTCCTCAAAACTCCAAGCCTGCTTTGAGGTGGAGAGGGGAAGGAGAATAGGAGAGGCAAGCAAAGGCTCTAGCCTATGAGGCTCTGAATCTCTCCTATTTATAGAGGTCCCCTATCAAACCCTAATGGATCCTCCCCTAGTGTGTATTGGATCTGCATCCAATAACCCAAGTTTTTTAGATTAGTGGATCTCAATCCAATAATCTCTCATGGGCTCTTATTGGATCTCGTCCATGGGATCCAATAATTCAGGGGCTTATTGGATATCCAATAAGACAAGGGCTCTGTCGGATATCTCATATCCGAACCTCTACTCATCGCAATGCCTACCATATGTGTGTGACCCTCTAGGCCCAATATCGAGCTGGTCATGAGTCATACTTGTCAGAACTCCTTCTAACTCAGTGAATTATTATCTCTGTAATAATTCACTCGACTCATCGACTACGGACGTACTAGGCCACTACGCCGTAGTCCCCAGATGATACAAGGGAATCCAATCCTTTGGACCTGTCTGTCCTCAGTTACCGTGTACCTATAGTCCCTCATCGATCTAATATCCTAGAGACCGTATATCGAGCATGGTGCTGTCAGACCCATACGGTTTCTACTCGAGTCTCACTCTAATCGGATTCTCTCGGAGAATTCTCTCTCTCTCAACCTGAATGACCCTAGCCAGAGATTTGTCTGAGTAAGAACACATGTGATATTTCTCTCATGACGCCGAGAGTGGATGATCCTCTATCGACACTCAATAGCCCTCGTAAGGTCGACTACCACTCCCAATGACCAGCTGTACTAGATCTGGGATAACCAAACCTATAAGTCTAGTATCAAAGAGTGGAGCACTCATGCAGGACATCATTAGTGTCTCAAGTCTAAGGACCAGATATACCACTAGGACTAGGAATCGCTATCTGACAATAAGGCATCATCAACCATCCAGCATTCCGTAAGCGGATCAATCAATGAACTCATTCTCCATTAAGCACCTGTACTGTATCCCTAGTGTCCCTACATGAGCAGCCATGAGACCAGCTGCATCCATCATGTGGACGAGTATACAGCACACCAGTCTGTCCGGTTATCATGATGTCCCTCTCGAGTAACCTATGACCAGGATTATTTAGGATATGTGTTTAAAGGTGAATCGATCTCATTTTCATGATCTCATCACGATCCGATTCCCATTGCACAAATCCAAGGACATCACAATATATATATGCATATATGCAATAGTTATAAAGTGATATATGTCAAAATATAATAAGCAAAAAGATTCTTTATCAAGTCATACGTGCCATCACTCACATGATTAGCTTGCTGGTTACCTATGACTAGCAATCTCCCATTTGACTTAAAGCTAATCACTTATGTGTTTGATCCCCATCAGACCCTTGTGCCGCTCAAAGACAATATGAGACAACGGCTTTATCAGTGGATCTACAATGTTTTCCTCGGATGGAACTCTTTCCACTACTACATCTCCTCGGGTTACGATCTCTCTGATAAGGTGGGACCTCCTCAGAACATACTTAGATTTCTAATGAGACCTAGGTTCCTTCGCTTGAGCAATCGCCCTATTGTTGTCATAATATAAGGAGATCGGCTCCTCGCTACCCGGCACGACTCCCAAATCTGTGATGAACTTCTTCACCCAGACTCCCTCCTTTGCTGCATCTGATGTAGCAATGTACTTCGCCTTTGTGGTTGTGTCAGCAGTAGTATCTTGCTTGGAACCCTTCCAGCACACTGCTCCTCCATTCAAAGTGTACACATACCCTGAATTCAACTTGCTATCATCGACATCAGATTGAAAACTTGAGTCCGTGTAGCCTTCAACCTTAAGGCTATTATCTCCATATACTAGTAAAAGATCCTTAGTCCTTCTCAAGTACTTAAGGATACACTTTACTACTTTCTAGTGCTCCAAGCCTGGATCCGCCTGATACCTGCTCGTGACACTCAAAGCATGCGCTATATCAGACCTAGTATATAGCATGACATACATGATAGACCCTATTATTGAGGCATAAGGTATCATATTCATGTTCGCCCTTTCTTTTGGAGTATTTGGGGACATACTCGCAGAAAGCGATATCCCATGTCTTATCGGTATGAGACCTCTCTTGGAATTTTCTATGCCAAACCTTTTGACAATGGTTTCTATGTACCTAGACTAGGACAAGCCAAGCATCCTCTTGGATCTATCTCAATAGATTTTAATCCCCAAGATATAGGATGCTTCCCCTAAGTCCTTCATGGAGAAGTGTCTAGATAACTAAGTCTTTACTATGGATAACATTCCTACGTCATTCCCAATGATCAGGATGTCATCCACATATAACACCAAAAAGGTGATAGCGCTCCCACTTACCTTCTTGTACACACAAGGCTCATCTTCATTCTTAACGAAGTCATAAGATCTGATTGCCTCATTAAATCTTATGTTCCAACTTCGGGAAGCTTGCTTTAGTCCATAAATGGATCTAAGCAACCTACACACCTTATTTGGGCAGTTCTTGGACACGAATCCCTCAGGTTACATCTTATACACCTCCTCCTTGAGGTTCCCATTGAGGAATGTGGTTTTCACATCCATCTGCCAGATCTCATAATCATAGTGTGCTGCAATGGCCAATAGAATTCTGATGGATTTCAACATTGCTATGGGTGAGAAGGTTTCGTCGTAGTCAACACCTTGCCTTTGACGATACCTCTTAGCCACTAGCCTTGCTTTATAGGTCTCTACCTTTCCATCTACTTCGATCTTTTTCTTAAAGATCCACTTACAACCGATGGGTACAATACTTTTGGCGCATCAACTAGGTTCCAAACCTTGTTGGAGTACATAGAATCCATCTCAGAATTTATGGCTTCTTGCCACTTCCCGGAGTCTATACTCATAATAGCCTCCTTGGAGGTTTGAGGATCAATATCCTCAACATCCTCTCCTCTAATATATCCCACATATCTCTCAGGAGGATGGGATACTCTATCAGACCTATGTAAAGTTGAAACTTGTGTATTAGGTACTTGAATAGACTCGGGCTGTAGAGTGGTGCTTGAGCTTGGTTCTCCAACCTCGCTCAACTCTATCATTCTCCCACTATCTCCATCAAGAATGTGTTCCTTCTTAAGGAACACTGCTCTCTTAGCTACAAAGACCTTTTGGTCTTCGAGATGATAGAAATAATACCCACAAGTTTCCTTGGGGTATCCCATAAATTTGCATCGTTCTGTCCTTGATTCTAACTTATCGGGGTTGTGTCTTTTAACGTGGGCTGGGCAGCCCTAAATCTTAACAACCTTAAGATCAGACTTCTTCCATTTCCATATCTCATATGGTGTAGATACTACCGACTTAGTTGGAACTCTGTTCAGAAGGTAAGTTGCGGTCTCTAGGGCATATCCCTATAATGAGATGGGTCGGTCAGCGAAACTCATCATGGATCGTACCATGTCTAATAGCGTACGATTTCTCCTTTCAGAGACACCATTGAGCTGAGGTGTATAAGGAGGTGTCCATTGGGATAATATCCCATGGTCCTTGAGGAACTGAGTAAACTCTGTACTTAAGTACTCACCTTCTCGATCTGATCGAAGAGTTTTGATACTCTTTCCAGTCTAGTTTTCTACCTCATTCTTATACTCTTTGAATTTCTCAAAGACCTCAGACTTGTACTTAATTAAGTACACATATCCGTACCTTGAGAAATCATCAGTAAAGGTAATGAAGTAGGAGTAACCACCAATGGCATGAGTTGACATAGGTCCACATACATCACTATGTATGAGTTCTGATAGCTCAGTGGCTCTCTCTCCAATTCCACTAAATGGAGAGTTGGTCAGTTTTCCACGAAGGCAAGGCTCGCAAGTTACATATGACACATAGTCAAATGAATCTAGATATCCATCATTTAGCAACTTTTGAATCCTTCTTTCATGGATGTGACCTAGCCTACAATACCATAGGTATACACTGTTCATCTCATCTCGTTTCCTCTTAGATATATTTATATTCATGATATGTGGAGTAGTGTCTAGCATAAACAAACCTTTATGCAATATTCCTCTCGCTAATCTCCCCTCGGCTTTGCTAGAATTTACAATAAATTGTAGATGTGATAAACAATACTGGTATCCAATACCAATACACTATCACAAAAATCTGACAATTGGAGATTGATCATGAATGTACCTGAAGCTTCTCCAAGCTTCTATTTCACCCTCTTTGCAAGGTACTCTTTGCATTCCTCTTCCAGTGCCCATCTTTGCCATAGTGGAAGCACTAGCCTTTGTCCTTTGTTGGGTCTTTCTTAGCAACCTTTGCTTTACCCGGTCTACCCTTGCCCTTTCCCTTCTTAAGGGACCTTTCTGCTTTCCTTTTCTTTCTGGTCTCACCAGTGTAGAGAACTGACTTCTTTTTCTTAATAGTACTCTCTACCTCCCTCAACATATTGAGGAGCTCTGGGAGAGTCACCTCAAGCTTGTTCATATTAAAATTCATTATGAATTGTGAAAAGGAATCTAGTAGGGACTGAAGCACAATGTCCACACACAAGTTATCCTCTAAGACCATTCCTAGACCTGTGAGTTTCTATATCCACTCAATCATCTTTAGGACATGGTTCTGAACCGGTGTCCCCTCAGTCATCCTAGTGCGGAAGAGGCTCTTGGATATCTCATATCGCTGAGTCCTTCCCTGTTCCTCAAACAATTTACGGACATGTAGGAGAATGGATCTGGCATCCATCTTTTAATGTTATCTCTGTAACTCAGGAGTCATAGAGCCCAACATATAGCACTGAGCAAGAGTGGAGTCATCAATGTACTTCACGTAGCGAGCAATCTCATCCTCGCTTGCCCCTTCTTCGGGCGTAGGCATCACTTTATCAAGGACGTACACGATTTTCTCCGTTGTGAGAATAATTCTTAAGTTATGGAGCCAATCCGTATAATTTGGACCAGTGAGGCGGTTGACATCAAGTATGCCACGTAAGGGATTTGAAAGCGACATTTTCTGAAAATAAAGATGCAACAAAAATGAATAACATGCAGATTTTGCAAGAAATAAACTATCAAAATATGGACTTATATCTTAATATGCTCCCACTATTTTACTAACGAGTCACGCGACACCCTCAGCACGTGAAACGGAAGTCTCCGGCAGACTTCTAGTGGGGATCAGGATCCAATCAGCGTCTTAGTATAACCTCGAGGGACTTGACCAATCACACTAAGCCTAAAAGGTAGGCAACTCTTGCCGATCACAACTCCTTGTGATTCTCGTCCTGTTCGACCTCTGAATCACCATGGTCTCGAGGGACTCGACCAACCATGATGCTCGGTTAAGTCAACACCTTCGTTACAAGATGAGTATGATTTGATGATATACCCTCGAGGGACTCGACCAAGCATACCATATCCTCAAGTCACCGGTGATATCTCTATGTTGTAAGCAAGATAGCGAATCGTGATATTGGTGAGTCTCGAGGGACTCGACCAACTTAACCTACACCGGGAATCAGTTCCTACTTATAACGATGGAAGGTCACGTGAGTCAATCTAATTGCCTCATGTTTACCGACTTCATATTATCGAGAGAGATGTTTCTATGATTTGGTCTCCTAATATGACATGTCACACATATACATATTTAATATATATCTACATCGCATGTAAATATATATACATATCTAGTATGTGTATAAGCAATCACACCAGATGATCTTGGACCACGACCTAATATGATTAGGCCCGAGCCAGTAGGCCTAATCACTCACATCAAGATCTATGTATGCAACGGTGCATCTCCATGCCCTATGATCGTCCATCTCATCCTCGTCGGTTCCGTCAATATCTCGATGCATCTTCATGCATCGCGATTGTCCGTCTCGTGGGTCCTGCTATCGCATCCACGCTCCTGTTGAATCTCGGATTTTGATGATGAAACTAATTGATTGTGTTTAAATGTTTGACTACATTTTGAGTGATACAGGTCTACTCGATCAGGATTAGACAATTAACGCAGGAGGAATTGACGTTGCGTCGGAGGAGATCACGTCAGGATATTGGATGGCAGAAGGCTTCGGGCGTCGGGCATCGGGCCAAGGAGAGCGAAATTGCGCCAAGGATATCGGGGTTGCGGAGGTCAACCGCCGATTGGGCAACAAGCTGCAAGAGAGGACGATGCACCGAAGAATCGGATGAAGCGCCAACCAATGACGTGCCGGGCAACAGAATGTCAATTTGCGTTATAATAATTGTCTAGATCGGAGTAGAGTGTTTGCTTGTGTGTGCAGGATTAACTACGATAACCAAAAAACACAAAGCGAGAATACCGGAGTCAAGTTCGATGGACGTTTAAGAGTCCGAAGAATCGTCGGAGATGCTGCCAGAACCAACCGAGAAGAAATCGGGAACCTGTCGGAATTTTCGGAAGTTCGCCGAAGAGATCGTCGGAGGTTCACGGAGATCACCGAGAAGGCTCGGCTACTCATTAAAGTCATCACAAGTTCGGGAGCTTGCTAGAAGCCCGTCAGCAGAAAGTTCGTCGGAAAGCTCGCCAGAACAAGACTCGACGTTCGCGGTTGAAAATTTGCTTAGGATGTGTTTTGGTTATGTAGTCCACTTGTAATTAGGATTAGGATTAAGAGATAATCCTATATCCTGGTTAGGGGCCAACTGGGCCCAAAGTCAGAGTTGGTTTAGGCTAAAAATTAAGCTAAACCAGCGAACTAGAGAGCCAAGATTGAAGCCCAACTAGTGGCTGAAAACACTGTAGTCGGGCTGAAAACACTGTAGGCGGTGGCACCGCCTAGCTGGGCGGTGGCACCGCCCACCACCCGAGAGCTGGGCGGTGACACCTCCTGGCTGGGCGGTGGCACCGCCCAGCACCCGAGCCCTGGGCGGTGGCACCGCTTGGCTGGGCGGTGGCACCTCCAACAGCGGGAACCCAAAGAGAATTCAAATTTTGAAGCCCAAATTTGAATCCTCTTGAGGCCTATAAATACCCCTCAAATCTCAGCTGAGAGAACAACTTTTTGAGCAGCAAGTGTTTGAGAGAAAAGCCTTAGAAAAGTGTTAGCTTGTCTTGTTTTCAATTTGCTAGAGAGTTCTCCTCCTTCTTTCTTATTGAAAATTTGTAAGAGGTTGAGCTGCTTGTAAAAGGTTGTAAGAGGGGTGTTTACCCTTCCATTTCAAGAGACTTGCTAGTGGAAGGTGGGAGCCTCATCGAAGAGGGGCCTCGCAAGTGGAGTAGGTCATTTGACCGAACCACTCTAAAAATCGGCGTAATCTCTGGTTTGCTTTTTATTATTGTCATTTACATTACTGCAAATCTTCTTACTGCTTTAGTTCCTTATTACTCTTGCTGCGCAACTTTAAGAACACGCCTTCAAGTTAAATTTCTCAAGTTTTGTTCTTAACATACGAAAGATTTTTTTATTAAAACCGAAGTTTTAATCCGCTGCACTAATTCACCCCCCCTCTTAGTGCCGCTCCGATCCTAACAGCTCCCGCTATGCCTCCTCATGTGATTACAACTTAATCATAGGCACGCAGGCCCGATAATAAACGAGAAATATAATAGAAGCTCGCAGACCCCAATAATAATAATTACAAGTACACACATCACACAGTCCATGATCATCCGTCTACACATCATACATCACATGTATAAATAATCATCATCATGTAGGACTACTATATAATAATAAAATAATAATCCATTAAACTTTTTAATTAATTAATATTTTACGAAATCAGAGACATATAGGGAATTTCTAAATTCACAGGGGTATTTTTGTAATTTGGATAAAAGGATAGAATTTGAATTTATGAAATTTACAGGGGTAAAATTGTCTTTTTGCCCAATAATGCCCTAATGCCCTACTCCCCTACTGCCGCTGTCGTCGCCACCCTGCTGGCGGCGGCCTATGCGGCGGGGCGAGGGCGCTGCCATTCGCTTGTAAGCGGCATGCCCGCTGGCTGCGCTACCGCAGCAGGTGGGCACCCCCGCGGGCGCCGCCGCCTCCGCGGGCGGTTTTGCCCACGGGGCAACGCCCGTAGGCGGCGCTGTCCCCGCGGGCGGCCACCCCTGCGGGGGGGTTTCGCCCGCGGGAGCAACGGCGACAAGCGCTGCTGCCCTGCGGCACCTCACCCTGCGGGAGAAGTGACCACAGGCGCCTCTGCCCGCGGGCTGCCAGCCCCGCCGGCCGCAAGCCTTCTGCAAGCAGGCCACCGACCGGTTGCTGCAGACGCAGCCCCTATGCTGCCTGCTTGCGGCTGCGTTGCACGCACGTAGATCGAGGGCAGCAACTGTTGCTGCCCTTTCTCGCTATTGTGTCAACAATTTTGACGTCAAAAGTTTCTTCAAAACACAACACACGTAGTTCAAAACAAATCTATCGCACAAACAACTTGGCTCTGATACCACCGTTGGGAAATCTTGGGGGCGACATCACATGCGCAGCGGAAGAACAAGAAAACAAAATCCCCGATTCCTAAAGAGATGTTCGTCGTCGTGCGAAGATTGGTGCGCAAAATCCGCGAAACTGAAAAACTGTGTATAGAGTAGATTGTGTTACCTAGGGAGATCGTATATCCCTGTTTCCTTGCAGATCTTTAGGAGAGGGTGAAGGAGGTCAAGCGTCCTCCTCTCTAGCGGTGATCCGCATCGCAGGGCTGCGACGACGCTCCTCAAAACTCCAAGCCTGCTCTGAGGTGGAGAGGGGAAGGAGAATAGGAGAGGCAAGCAAAGGCTCTAGCCTATGAGGCTCTAAATCCCTCCTATTTATAGAGGTCCCCTGTCAAACTATAATGGATCCTCCCCTAGTGGGTATTGGATCTACATCTAATAACTCAAGCCTTTTAGATTACTAGATCTCTATCCAATAAACTCTCATGGGCTCTTATTGGATCTCGTCCATGAGATCCAATAATTCAGGGGTTTATTGGATATCCAATAAGACAAGGGCTCCGTCGGATATCTCATATCCGAACCTCTACTCATCGCAATGCCTACCATATGTGTGTGACCCTCTAGGCCCAATATCGAGCTGGTCGTGAGTCATACCTGTCAGAACTCCTTCTAACTCAGTGAATTATTATCTCTGTAATAATTCACTCGACTCATCAATTACGGACGTACTAGGCCACTACGTCATAGTCCCCAATCGATACAGGGAAATCCAATCCATTGGACCAGTCTGTCCTCAATTACTGTGTACCTATAGTCTCTTATCCATCTAATATCCCAGAGACCGTATATCGAGCATGGTGCTGTCAGACCCATACAGTTTCTACTCGAGTCTCACTCTAATCGGATTCTCTCGGAGAATTCTCTCTCTCTCAACCTGAATGACCCTAGCCAGAGATTTGTTTGAGTAAGAACACATGAGATATTCCTCTCATAACGCCGAGAGTGGATGATCCTCTATCGACACTCAATAGCCCTCGTAAGGTCGACTAACACTCCCAATGACCAACTATACTAGATCTGGGATAGCCAAACCTATAAGTCTTGTATCAAAGAGTGGAGCACTCGTAAAAGACATCCTTGGTGTCTCAAGTCTAAGGACCAGATATACCATTAGGACTACGGAATCACTATTTGACAATAAGGCATCATCAACCATCCAACATTCCATAAGCGGATTAATCAATAAACTCATTCTCCAATGAGCACCTATACTATATCCCTAGTGTCCCTATACGAGCAGCTTTGAGACCAGCTGCATCCATCATATGGATGGGTATACAGCACACCAGTCTGTCCGATTATCATGATGTCTCTCTCGAGTAACCTATGACCGGGATTATTTAGGATATGTGTTTAAAGGTGAAGCGATCTCATTTTCGTGATCGCATCATGATCCGATTCCCATTGCACAAATCCAAGGATATCACAATATATATATATATATATATATATATATATATATATATATATATATATATATATATATATATATATATATATATGCAAGAGTTATAAAGTGATATATGCCAAAATATAATAAGCAAAAAGATTCTTTATCAAGTCACACGTGCCATCACTCACGTGATTGGCTTGCTGGACACCTATGACTAGCACTTGGTAAAGGATGAGACAATGCAAGGTGGAATGAGTTGCTTAGTGACTGAAAGAGTTGTACAAAGCTCACAGAGGTGAGGGGAATTGCTAACTCAAAGAATTCGGTACTCATGCATGGGCTTGTATGTGGACAATGAAATGTTTTCGGCCATCCCAAGGTGACCGAAACTCGGCACCATGGAGCATTGAAACTTTCTCTTCGACATGAGAAGTATACGTCCGTAGGAGGCTGAAGTGTGCAGCGAGTTCAACATGTTGCTAGGCCTTGAGTGGTGCAGCGGGGGGCTATATTGACGTGGAGTTATAATCTAGCAAGTGTGTTTGCAAGAGGTAGAACAATGCACAGTTTGTTCAGCAAATCAGAGTAGTCCAAGGGGATAGCGGTCTCTGAAACTTTCAGAGAGAAAGAAGCGTAGAGAGATATTGCTCCAACAGGACAAATATCCAGGAGGGATAAGTCCTGGTTCTCCAAAGGGATAATTATGTGCAACAAACAACACATGTTGAAGAGGAGTACCTCAAAAATAACAACTCCACAAAGCTCAATAGACTGAGCGAGCAACAAGGAGTCATCGCATGATCTCGCTTAAGAGAATGCATTGGTGGACGCATTGCGAGTTCAAGTGGGAGAGCAACCCAAAGTAACACAAATGAAGGCACACTTGGAGTTAATATGGAGATCAGACTCAAGGGAGGGCTGACCCGTGGAATGGTGGGCACGAGGGCCACCATCAACTCAATGCAAAAACGAGGAGCGGAGCAACTTGGGTGTAACTTGGCGAAGTACCCAAGCCGCATAAAGGGAGCCAGCATAGAAAATGGAACATGGAGCGGAGGCACAGTGCTTTCCTTGGACAGAGGTCAAGGACATGAACTCTTGCAAAGGCAAGAGCAAGATCATGTTGTTCCATGGGTCCTTCATTCTGACGGAGCGGACTCATCTTGCATGGTGCCAAAGATGACTCAACTTATCTCGGAGCTTCTGGGCACATACACCTTATCTTGAAGAAGCATTTGATGGAGGAACTAAGGTGACTCAATTTGCGGAGGCAAAGTTGGGTTCAAAAGGCCTTGGCACGAGGCAAGAGGATATGGAGGCAGGTACTCTTGAAGAATATGCCACAGTGTTGCCATTCAAGTTGCCATGAAGGAAGTAGTACGCAGCAGAGATTGTGCTGGTAGGGGTAGAGGCCCAGGATCCAAACAATGGTGCACTAATTGCAGTGAAGTCGGTGGACTTCGGGAGTTTCTAGGCGACGAATTGTCCTAGAGCGGTGCTTCATCTAGGTGTTACCTAAGAGTGGGTGGATAAAGATCGATTGCCAAAGGAGCAAACAAAATCGAAGGTGGAAGAGACCCTGTGATGTATTGGCAAAGGCCACACATGGAGGGATTATAATTCGAGTTCATCCCACAAGAATCAGAATGCAATAGAGATGTCACTAGGAGGTGACATGGTGCAGTGGATCGTGGTGGGACAGTTCGTGGTAATGCGATACATACGACATAGTCCCGTGAGGGATTGAATCATATGGAGGTATGATCGGGAGCTATTGAAAGCTCTACTTCAGTGAACAACACGATGACAAGAAGGGCTATGGATTCAAGGAATGAATGTCATGGTACCGTAGAGGCGGGTCTTTCATGTATATATCGAATTTTGCATTAGATGAAAACCTTGGTCATTAGCATATGCGGGCTGTGTTCCACCAAGAGAAAAGTTCGAATGCAAGTACTAGTGAGTCCCATGGGAGGAACTTGGTTATGCAGAGGTATGATTGAAGAAGCTAAAGAGTTGGACTGCTCCAAAGCCCATATTCGCTTAAGGGAGCCCGGCAAGTCAGAGGACAAGGTCGAGTAAGTGAACATTGCTACCAAGGAAGCTAAGAAGAACGTAATCGGTGCAAACCCTACAATATGATGGCAGAGGCAATGCATGAGAGTTGTAGTCTGTCTTTCCATTGACCAAAGGGAGCTGCTTGGAGAACACATAGGTGTTAAAGCAGGGGGTCGAAAGGGGCGAGGAAGCTATGACGAGTCTAGAGGGACTTAGCTACCTAAAATCAAGCATCAGTTAGAATGGATATGGACTCGTAGGAGTGCCACAGAGACATATATCTACTGATCGTGAAGAAAAGGGATGCAGATGTGAGGCGACGGATAGTAGAGACATGGTCATGACAGCACCATGGTACCGCAAAGGCGGGACTTTCATGAAAGTCATTGATCCCTTGCTCTCATGGAGGGAGAGCACTTGGTCATGAAAGGAGCCGAGGAGGTGGAGCATGCAGAGGCAAACTCCAAGTACCAGGACAAGGTTGAAGGGCAAAGGCCAAGGAACTTCGTAAGACTGGTGTCAACGAACTTCACATCAAGATAGCCAAAAGTGAATGAATTCGGGTCGTGCAAGAGTGCCCGACCAAGGAACGAAGAAGGCAGTATGCAGTGCTGTACCTTTGCTACTTCTAGTAAGCGGTAAGGTTGATGGAGAAGACATCATAATCCCAGAGGCGACCAAAACTATTATAGACTTACTCCAAGTTGGGGTGAAAACTTCCTGCATTCCAGAAGTTCGATGGCATTGAGAAGGTGAATCATAGTAGATAACTTAACGCAAGGAGTGCAAACACTTCGAGTGCTTTAGAAGTATGAGCAAAGAGTAGGCAAAGGCCAGTAACCAGCTCAATGCATGGAGTACAACCCTTAAGGAGGCGAGTGAAGTCAAGTAACCATTGCCTTCTCAACTCTTAAGAGAATGGGCGAAACCGAGTACCTCAATTCTCTTATCTATCTAGCAGAGGAGCCCTACACAGGTTCAAAGACCCTTCGAAGATATTAGAAGACAATAGTTATCAAATCCTCACCAATGGTGATCAGTGCTACTGAGAGTAGATTATCTATTTCATTTCCCAACAAAATGCCAATCGAAAGCGGAAGTGATGCGAATCTACTTGGAAGTAACAACTAAGTGAAAGAAGAGTCAATGGGCAAATTTTGTGGAGGAAGGACCCAAAACTTCAGAAGTTTATGAGGCGATGCTCGTTAAAGCTCCAACAAGCATCTGTTAAGATCAAAATCACTAAGAAGGGGGGGGGGGAGGGTGAATTAGTGTAGTAGAAAACTTTCATCGGTTAAAAAGACTTTTATACGAAAACCATTTAAGAAGAAACTCTAACTTGAGAGCAAACAGAAGTATATATGATGTAAAGCAATGGAGGCAGTTTGTAGTTAAGATAAAGAGTAGAACGTAAATGCAAACTGAGATTTAGAGTGGTTCGGTCAATCTTGACCTAAATCCACTTTTGGCTTCCTCTTTCGATGAGGTCAATGATGTCCACTAGAGGCCTTCTTTCGATAGACGAAGGCCAACCACCCTTTTACAGCTTTTCTCCTTTTGACGGGCTTAGGAGACAACCCTTACAGATTTTCACTTCTCTCTTGAATGATCAACACTTAGAAAGAAAGAGGGAGAAGAACTCTAGCCTTTTACAACACTTTCAAGCTCTCAAATACTCAGAATAAAAGCAAGCTTTCGGTGCCCTTTCATGCAGGAAAGGGTGGGGTTTATATAGGCCCCAATTAGTTTGAATTTGAAGCTCAAAAGTGTCCACTCCCAGATTTCCGGGGTCTTGGTGGTACCACCGCTATAACTGGGTGGTACTACCACCTGTCAACTGTCACTAAGCGGTACTACCGCTCAGTTTGGGTGGTACTATTGCCTGACATTGCTCGGAGACCGAGCTTAGGCGGTACCACCTCTGGTAGTAATAACTACTGGCGGTACTATCACCCAAAACTCTTGGGAGACCGAGTCTCCTGGGCAGTGCCACCGTCGGCCCTGGCGGTGCCACCGCCAGCCAAGAATTCTGGGTTCGAATGGGCTAATCCATTCGGCCCAATTTGGGTCTGTTAAGGGCCCAATTGGCCCCAGATTAAGTTAATGGGATCACCTCCCGATCTTAACTTAATCTACATGCTAACTATGATAATAAAGACATTAATACTATAAATCATGTTCCGATACGTCAATCGCTTCTTTCGGTGAGCTTCTGGCGAACATCTAACGAACCCTCAGCGATGCTCCGGCGGACTCCTGGCAAACTCTTAGACTTGCGATGATCCTCTTGGCGAGTTCTGACGAGCTTCTTTGGCAAGCTGCTGGACTTCTCGGATTGTTCCGCAGAACCTCCGATGACCATCCAAACTTTCGATGAACTCTCGAACCCCCAACGTGATCTTAGTCTTGACTCCGACTCAATACCTGCTACATGTCTTACTGCCATCGTAGTTAATCCTACACACTTATCTCAATATACGGATTAGATAAACAAATGACAATTGACTTTATTATCAAAATCCGAGATTCAACAATCTCCCCCTTTTTTATGATGACAATCAATTGATGACGGAGTTAACCTTAACTCCCCCTATCTATATGCCATACTTGAGATAAGCCATTCTTGAATTCAAAGCATTTGAATTCAAGAGACATATTAATAAGTTAAGTTCATTTAAACTTATCATTACCCCCATCATGATTTCTATCATGATATATCTCTCTAAAAATGATGTCAAGGCATGACATCCATTTTCAAGTCTTATATTTCAAATATGAATGATAGCAATCATAGTAATTCATCATATGGTAAGATATCAATTTATAAAATTACGATGTAAGCTCTTGATATCTTAACATAATGCAAATATGACAATCATAGTAATTCATCACATGGTAAGATATCAATTTATAAAATTACGATATAAACTCTTGATATTTTAACATAATGCAAATATGGCAATCATAGCAATTCATCATATGGCAAGATATCATCATTGTAAAATTGTAATTTAAGCTCTAGATATTTTATCATTAATGCAAACATTTCAAGTGTATAGCAATCATAGCAATTATAGCAATTCTATTATCAATTTACTACATATTTCTCCCCCTTTGTCATCAACAAAAAGAGAACGATTTAATCATATTTCAAGCATAGTAATAAGTGTGGTAAAGATTCATGTCATAGAAAGATTTATGCCATTTTTCAACAATAAGTGATAAGATACCATTCATACAAATTATTTTTCAAGCAATCATGACATGGTATCATTCAAAAGTCCATTAAGGAGATAGCTTTCATTACTTCTTCCTTTTTATTTATCCTTAACGTTTTGCATAAAGGAGGAAAGCCATTGTGAACTAACTTGAATGATGTTAAAAATGATAAGAGATTAAATCATACTTCATTTTTATAAGGATCAAGATATACATGTGAATTAAATCTTTGCAAGTGTTCATCTCAAAAAGAAATCTTCCTTCATCAAGAAGGAATTCATATGAAAGAATCATTTCATCAAATCCATTTCTTGATTAGAAATCATTTTTCACAAGGTAAATCCATGAGAGATACATTTGTTAATTAATTCCATATGTCAAAACTCATGGAGCATTGATATGAAACAAACTTGATATGACATAGGCTCATGAAAGCTCCATTCAAAAAATACATTAAGTCCAGAAGAGAAATACAAAATCATGTATTGTTAGGATCAAGAAAGTTTGAAAATGAAATTTAACACATTCATGCATTTGGACAAAGTTTTGCCATAGCTTTTCAAATAGAATTATGAAGGTAAAACATGCTTATCATCATGGAAATTTTTTTATTAAGACACACAATTTCTAACATGTCATTGAAGCATATAATCATGTAAAATTCATATCATAAGATTTTTAGTATTAAGTGATTTATCATAGAATCAAGAAAGTCCAAAAAATAAATTTAATAAGTTCATGCATTCAGACAAATCAACATTCCTAATTCTCTTCTAATGAAATCAAATTGTTCTTCACTAGTTGATATTTAGTATCAATGAACTCTATAATTACATCGTGATTAGTGACATGATCTCGTATAAAGTGATGTCTAATATTAATATATTTTATTCTTGATTGTTGAATGAGATTCTTTGTTAAACATATTACACTTGTGTTATCACATTTAATGAGAATATTTTTAAAATAAACTTTATAATCTTCTAAGGTGTTTTCCATCCACACAACTTGTGTACAACATGCACTAGCTGCAATATACTCAGCTTCGGTTGTTGATAGTATAACCGAGTTTTGTTTCTTATATGACCAGGAAACAAGGGCATGTCCCAAAAATTGATATGTTCCTGATGTGTTTTTTCTATCTAGTCTATACCCAACAAAATCCGCATCAACATAAGCAATTAACTCAAAATTCTTAGATTTTGGTTACCATAATCCTAGATTTGTGGTACCTTTAAGATATCTAAGTATTTTTTTAACTGCTTTGAGATGAGATATCTTAGGATTCAATTGAAACCTAGCACAAAGTCCTACACTAAACATGATATTCGGTCTAGTTGCAGTGAGGTAAAGTAAACTTCCTATCATACCCCTATAAGTTTTTTGATCAAAGCTTTCTCCACTTTCATCAATTTCTAACTTAGTGGAGGTGCTCATAGGAGTGTTGATAGCTTTTAAGTTATCCATATTAAATCTTTTTAGCAAATCTAAAGTATATTTAGTTTGACTAATAAAGATATCATTACTTAGTTGTTTAGTTTGTAAGCCTAAAAAGAAGGTTAATTTTCTCATCAAACTCATTTTAAATTCAAGGCTCATAGTTTTAGCAAAAGATTCACAAAGAGATTCGTTCGTAGAACCAAAGATAATATCATCAACATAAATCTAAACAATGAGAAAATTATTTTTAAAATTTTTGATAAACAATGTAGTATCGACCTTGCCTTTAGAGAAATTATTTTCAATAAGAAAAGAACAAAGTCTCTCATACCAAGCCCTTGGGGCTTGTTTTAAACCATAGAGAGCTTTAGTTAATTTAAACACATGATTAGAGAGGCTATTATTTTCAAATCCGAGAGGTTGTTCAACATAGATTTCTTCGGAAATAAAGCCATTAAGAAAGGTGCTTTTAACATCCATTTGAAACAACTTAAAATTATTATTACTAGCATAGGCAAGGAGCATCCTTATGGCTTCTAATCGAGCCACAGGAGTGAAGGTTTCTTCGTAATTGATACCTTCTTCTTGGTTGAAACCTTTGGCCACTAATCTAGCCTTGTTTCTAACCATGATACCAAATTCATCTTGCTTATTTCTAAAGACCCATTTAGTACCAATAACTAAATGGTCATTTGGCCTAGGAACAAGGTTCCACACCTCATTTCTTTCAAATTTATTTAACTCATATTTTTTTATTTAACTCATCTTTCATGGCTTCGTCAATATATTTAGGTTTAATTTGGGAGAGAAAAACGATGTTGGCACAAAAGTTTTTAAGAGAAGAACGTGTTTGAACCCCCTTAGATGTATCTCCTAAAATTAGCTCCTTAGGATGAGCATCTATATACTTCTAATTCTTGGGTAAGGATGTTTCGGAAGTGGATGCATCCAAGTTGCTAGTTGGAGAAGGGGTTTCATTTAAATTTAAAGAATCAAAATTAATATCATCATCAAAATCATTTTTCTTGATTTCGAAAATCTTATTGAAAACAACATGAATGGATTCTTATATAATTAAAGTTCTTTTATTGAAGATACGAAATGCTTTAAAAATTGAAGAATAACTAAGAAAAAATCTTTCATCGGATTTAACATCAAATTTTCCTAAGACATCTTTTTCATTCAAGATAAAACACTTACACCCAAAAATTTTAAAATATGAAATATTGGGTTTTTTGTTATTCCATAACTTATAGGGAGTTTTGGTGAGTAAGGGTGTTACTAGAATTCTGTTTATAATATAGCATGTAGTGTTTACGGCTTTGGCACAAAAATATTTGGGTAGACTATGTTCATTCAGCATGGTTCTTGCCATTTCTTGTAAATTTCTATTATTTCTTTCAACCACTCCATTTTGCTGAGGATTTCCTAGAGTAGAGATGTTGTGGTTGTATCTATTAGATTCACAAAATTCTTAAAAATCATAATTTTGAAATTCACTACTGTGATCACTTCGAATTGATGAAATCGTATAACCCTTTTTATTTTGAACAAGTTTATAATACTTGGTGAAATATCTAAAGCATTCATTTTTGTGTTTCAAGAAATAAGTCCATGTATATCTATTATAATCATCTAAAATAACAAAAGTGTATTTGTTACCTCCTAGGCTTGATGTAGAGATTGGTCCGAATAAGTCCATATAGATCAATTGCAAAGGTCTAGAGGTGCTTATTTGATTCTTAGATTTGAAGCTAACCTTATTTTTTTTCTTAATTGACAAGCATCACACACATTATCTTTAATGAACTTAATATGAGGAATTCCTCTTACAAGTTCTTTGGATGAAATTTGGGTGATTAGTTTCATGCTAGCATGACCTAATCTCCTATGCCAAAGCCAAGCATCGTCATTCAAAACTAAGAAACATATTTCATTACAAAGATCATTGATGTCAATGGTGTATATGTTATTTTGTTTTAATGTAATCATAGATGTGTTTCTATGTGGTTTTTCAATGATGAAAGCATTATATTCGAATTTGACAATATATCTATTATCACACAATTGACTAATGCTCAAGAGGTTATGTTTTAATCCATCAACTAACAAAATATCTTCAATAAAAAAGTTGGATTTGTTATATATGATTTCTTTGCCAATGATTTTACCCTTGTTGTTGTCTCCAAAGGTGACATATTCTTCGTCTATGCTAGTGAGCTTAGAGAATTGAGATGGATCTCCGGTTATATGCCTTGAGCTTCCACTATCAAGGTACCATCTCTTGCTCCTAGCTTGTGGTGATATATATTTCTACAAAAAAGGATGATTTTTAGGTACCCATTTAATCTTGGGTGCCTCAAAAACCGATCTAAATTGTTTATCATGTTGCATAGAGTTCTTTATGGTTCCTTTTGGAACCCAGATCAATTTGTTAGGACTAATCTTCTTGAATGGACAATGATAAGTTCTATATCCATGTTTGTAACAAAAATTGTATTTGTTTTGATGCGAAACATGCAAGATAGGACCTTTAATAAAAGTGGTTAGATTTTGGTGAGAGCTTCTCACAAATCCGATTCCACTTCTTTTAGAAATGTGACCCTTATCGGTAAGGATCATGTTCAAAGATTTGCTACCAACCTCGAATTTGTTCAAGGTGTCCTTGAGTAGCAAGTTCTCCTTTTGGAGTATTTCTAAGTCATGACATTTCGTACATAGAACTAAACTATCATTATGCTCAATTTTTAATTTATCAAAATTACTAACAAGAATATCATGCTCCTTTTTTAATAATTTATATTTTCTACTAATTATTTTGCATTCATCAAATAAATCATAGAAAGCATTTAACAATTCATCAAATGATAAATCTGCATCAATTAAATTTGATACCTCCTCTCCAATGGCCACTAGGTGTAATGAGCAACTTGCTCGGTATTGGACTCCTCTTCTTCGGATGTGCTTGAGTCATCCCACGTTGCTTTGAGCACCTTCTTCTTTGGTGTTCTCTTCTTGGATTGAGGATAATCACTTTTATAGTATCTCAACTTCTTGCATTCGTAGCAAATAACTTGATCCTTTTTGGGTTCAAATTTATTTTTAGTGTCATTTTTAAATTTATTTCTTTTAATAAAAATTTTAAATTTCCTTGTTAGAAGTGCCAAGTCATCGTCAAAGTCATTATCACTTGAGTTTTCTCTCAAGTGATCTTGTTGAGTTCTAAGTGTCATATCCTTCCTGTTCTTTGGAAGGGTGTCCTCATGCTCTTCATGAGCTTTGTAAGTCATTTCATAGGTCATTAATGACCCAATCAATTCTTCAAGAGGAAAGTTGTTTAAATCTTTAGCCTCTTGAATAGAGTGACTTTAGGGTCTCAACTCTTTGGAAGGGATCTTAGAATTTTATTAATGAGCTCGAAATCTAAAAAACTTTTACCTAGTCCTTTTAGACCATTGACGACATCCGTGAAACGGGTATATATGTCACCTATGGTCTCGCTCGGTTTTATTTGAAAAAGTTCATAAGAATGTACTAAAAGATTGATTTTTGACTCTTTCACTCTACTCGTGCCTTCGTGAGTCACTTTGAGTGTATGCCAAATATTAAATGCAGTTTCACAAATTGAAACATGATTGAACTTGTTTTTATCAAGTGCACAAAATAAGGCATTCATAGCCTTTGCATTAAGAGCGAAAGTCTTCTTCTCCAATTCATTCCAATCGATCATTCGAAGAGAAGACTTTGAAAATCCATTTTCAACAATATTCCAAGTTTAAAATCCATGGAAATAAGAAAGATCCTCATTCGGGTCTTCCAATAGGTGTAATACATCCCATTGAACATGGGCGGATGTGTAATAGAGTGACCCTCTTAGTTTCCGGCATATGCCATCTCTCTTGGGTTTTAATCCAACTGAGAGTAAACCCACTCTGATACCAATTGTAAAGATCAAGAGCACTGAGAAGAGGGGGGGGGGGGGGATTGGGGGTGAATTAGTGTGGTGAAAAACTTTCATCGGTTAAAAAGACTTTCGTACGAAAACCATTTAAGAAGAAACTCTAACTTGAGAGCAAACAGAAGTATATATATGATGTAAAGCAATGGAGGCAATTTACAGTTAAGATAAAGAGTAGAATGTAAATGCAAACTGAGATTTAGAGTTGTTCAATCAATCTTGACCTAAATCCACTTTTGGCTTCCTCTTTCGATGAGGTCTCTGATGTCTACTAGAGGCCTTCCTTCAATAGGCGAAGGCCAACCACCCTTTTACAACTTTTCTCCTTTTGACGGGCTTAGGAGATAACCCTTACAGATTTTCACTCCTCTCTTGAATGATCAACACTTAGAAAGAAAGAGGGAGAAGAACTCTAGCCTTTTACAACACTTTCAAGCTCTCAAATACTCAGAATAAAAGCAAGCTTTCAGTGCCCTTTCATGCAGGAAAGGGTGGGGTTTATATAGGCCCCAATTAGTTTGAATTTGAAGCTCAAAAGTATCCACTCCCGAATTTTCGGGGTCCTGGCGGTACCACCGCCATAATTGGGTGGTACTACCGCCTGTCAACTATCATTTAGCAGTGCTATCGCTCAGTCTAGATAGTACTACCACTTAACATTGCTCGAGACCGAGCTCAAGCGGTACCACCGCCTGATAGGGGTGGTACCACCGTTGGCAGTAATAACTATCGACGATACCACTGCCTGACAAGGGCGGTACTACTGCCCAGAACTCTTGGGAGACTGAGTCTCCTGAGCGTTGCCACCGTCGGCTAGTAATTATGGGTCCAAATGGGCTGATCCATTTGGCCCAATTTGGGTCTATTAAGGGCCCAGTTGTCCCCAGATTAAGTTAATGGGATCACCTCCCAATCCTTACTTAATCTATATACTAATTACAACAATAAAGACATTAATACTACAAATCATGTTCCGATGCGTCAATCGCTTCTTCCGACGAGCTTCCGACGAACTTCCGGCGAACCCTCGGTAATGATCCGGCGAACTCCCGGTAAACTCCCGGCAAACTCCTGGACTTGCGACAATCCTCTTGGCGAGTTCCAACGAGCTTCTTTGGCAAGCTCCTGGACTTCCCGGATTGTTCCCGCAGAACCGCCAACGACCGTTCGGACTTCCGACGAACTCTTGAACCCCCAATGTGATCTTGGTCTTGAATCCGGCTCAACATCTACTGCATATCTTATTGCCATCGTAGTTAATCCTGCACACTTATCTCAATATACAGATTAGATAACCAAATGACAATTGACTTCATCATTAAAATTCAAGATTCAATAGCATCCACCTAGTTCAAGCAGTATGAGGCATTTGAGAGACTAGCGCATAGTAAGGATGGTCTTTTTCTTCATCGGGAGGATCCGTAGGAACCAACAGGGATCAACACAACTCAGCCAACCCTACACTAGAGTCAGAGTCATTGGCGAGTTAAAGCAGCATGGCGGATTAAAGGTTCGACTACTCAAAAATAGCAATGGAGAGCAGTTGGGAGCTAAGAGGTGCATTGCAGTTGGAGTAGAAAATTGAAGACCCAGCAAAGGCGAGGAGTTATAGTGTCGGCAAAGGCTTCGACAAGGACATCGAAGGAATAAGTGGGGGAGAATGTCACGGACAAAGTTCCAAACATGATGTTTGATGTAATACTTATGTATGTCCGTGTCTTTCTGTTTGTTCATGCTTTGCACAGCATGTAGAGGAACGGTCGAAGGCTTAACAGCCTCATTTTAGTTGAGTTTGGTGGAATTCTTAAGCTTATAAATAAATATTATCATATGGATACTTGTGAGAGATATTTGGTCTATAGTGGACCATTTTGACCCTTTGTTGTGCAAATGTTTAGAACTTGTAAAGTTTGTTTGTAATTTGCATTGTCTATAAAGTGTTTCCTAGAATGTTTGCTTATGGATCCCAAGTGAGGCGCTTTCTCTAACCCATTTTCTTTTTTGTAGGTCGTAAGGGACTATGGGAGGTTTCGGGGAGGCTGACCTTTACGGATGGACAAGCAAAGGTGCCGCACGACTTAGGTAAAACCAGCTAAGTCCATGACAATTCGTTAGAAGTTCTATAGGAATTGATCGAAAAGTCTAGGAGCTTGCCAACGAAGCTCATCGGAACTCGCTAAGAGGATCATCGTGAAGTCTAGGAGCTTGCCGGGAGTCCGCTGGAATATTGCTGAGAGATCGTCGGAAGTTCACCGGAAGATCGCAGGAAGAAACCTAGACTTACAGACTTTATTTAGCTTAGCAAATGTCTTAAAATTCATAGTTAGCACATAATTGAGATTAAAATTGGTCAACCCAATTAAGGGACAGTTGGGCCAAGTTTAGGCTGTGTTGGGCCAAGAGAAAGGCACAAACAATGACCAAACAAGTGAAATCATCATGGCACAGTCTCCAAGACTATGTCAGGCGGTGGAACCGCTAGTCTGGGCGATGGTACTACCAGATTGGGTGGTGGTATAAATTGAATATCATATTTTGATGATGAAACTGTTAGGATCAAGAGCACTAAGAGAGGGGGGGGGGGGGAGGGGGGTGGGGGGTGAATTAGTGCAGCAGAAAACTTTCGACGATTTAAAACGACGTTCGTACGATAAATATGATTTCGGTAAAAAAGTTGATTCGGAAATCACTTTAACTTGTGATCAAGAGAGATGCAGTTAGAGTAAAGATATAGAGGCAGTTTGTAGTTAAGATAGAGAACAAAATGTAATTGCAAACCGAAATACGACGTTCGTACGATAAAAGCAATTTCGGTATGAAAGCCAATTCGGAAGTTGCTTTAACTTAGATTAGGCAAAGTGTAGTTAAAGTAAAGCTATGGAGGCAGTTTGCAGTTAAGATAGAGAACATAAAGTAAATACAAATCGAGATTTAGAGTGGTTCGGTCAATCTTAACCTACATCTACTTTTGGCTTCCTCCTCCGATGAGGTCACCGACGTCTACTAGAGGCCTTCCTTCAATAGGGGAAGGCCAACTACCCTTTTACAGTTTCAATCCTTTTGACGGGCTTAGGAGACAACCCTTACAAACTTTTCTCTCCTCTCTTAAAAGATCAAAACTTGGAAGAAAAGAGGGAGGATAACTTCTAGCCTTTACAACACTTTTGAACTCTAAAAATCACAGAGTAAGATTGGATTTTTGGTGCTTTTTGGTTGCCCTTTCATGTAGGAAAGGGTGGGGTTTATATAGGCCCAAAACTGGTTTGAATTTGGAGCTCAAAAATGTCTTTTCCTGGATTTCCGGGGTCCTGGCGGTACTACCTCCTAACTGGGGCAGTACAATCGCTTGGCAGCTCGGAGACTGAGCCTCTAGGTGGTGCCACCGCCTGATAGGGGTGGTTGCACCACCCAGTCTCGCTCGGAGACTGAGCCCAAGCGGTGCCACCGCCTAACCTGGGCGGTTGCACCACCCAGCTTTCCTAGGAGACTATCTCCTAGGTGGTGCCACCGCCGACCCTGGTGGTGCCACAGCCTAGCAGGAATTCTGGTCCAAATGGGTTGATCTATTCGGCCCAATTTGGGTCTATCAAGGGCCCAATTGCCTTCTGATTAAGTTAATAGGATCACCTCCCATTTCTAACTTAATCTACATGCTAACTATAATATTTCTTAAAACATTTACTACAACTTGCTCCGATGCGTCAATCGCTTCTTCCGACAAGCTTCCGACAAACTTCCGGCGAACATCCGACGAACCTTCGGCGATGCTCCGACGGACTTCAGGCAAACTCCTGGACTTGCGATGATCCACTTGGCGAGTTTCGATGAGCTTCTTTGGCAAGCTCCTGGACTTCTCAGATTTGTTCCCGCAGAACCTCCGACGACCGTCCGGACTTCCGTCGAACTCTTGAACCCCAACGTGATCATAGTCTTGACTCCGGCGTAACTCCTGCTGCATGTCTTACTTCCATCGTAGTTAATCCTGTACATGTAAAACAATACGTCGATCGAGACAATTAATCCTAAGCAATTAACCAAGTTGTCCGGCATGTCATTGGTCCCTCGACGCTTCGTCCGATTCTTTGGCGCATTGTTCTCTCCTGCGGCCTATTGCCCAATCGACCAGTTGACTCCGCAACTCCGATATCCTTGGCATAATACCCGCTCTTCTTGGCCCGATGCCCGAGTCCATGGCCCGAAGCCTTCTATCGATACGTCGACCGATCCACCGGCCCGATGTCCAATCTTCTGACATGTTCCACTGGCATAACATGATTTTTCCTGCTTTAATTGTCTCATTCTGATCGAAGCATCCTACGTCACTCAAAATGCAGATTAAATCATAAACATATATCAAGTGGTTTCATCATCAAAATATGAGATTCTACAATCTCCCCCTTTTTTATGATGACAACCACTTGATGATGGAGTTAACCTTAACTCCCGGAGTTTAAACAAACTCCTCCTATCAATATGCCATATTGATAGAAACTCTTGGATTAAAAAATCCAAGCAACATGTCATCATAAACTTATGCATAACATGTCATGTCATCAACATACTTCTCCCCCTTTGTCATCAACAAAAAGGAGAAGTACAACTATTCTTATGTTTGTAATATAAGTTCAACTTATTGCATGAAAAATATAATATCAGGTTTTATCATCATGCAGTTTTGAAGCTAGAAAATTTAGCAAGTGTTACATCATGCTTAGAACATTCAAGCTATCAAGTTTTAGATATGCAAGTTTTACAACATACAAGATAGCACTTTTGCTTCTTTTTTGATAGCAACTTCCATATCATGCAAGCTAGCAAATTAGAGATGTTTAAGAAGGCAACTCTTGCTTCTTGAAATATGCAAGTTGCAAGCTAGCAAATTTTTGCTTCCTTTGCAATGTTTGAGCTCGCAATTTTACTTTTGTTGCTAAGTGCAAGTTTAGCATGTTTAGCTTTTCTTGAGATAGCAACTGTTTGCTTCTCTTTAGACTACAAGCTAGCAATTTTTACGATATGCAAGTTTTACTACATACAAGCTAGCTTTTCATCACAACATATAAGCACAAAAGCATAGCAAGATTCTTAAGTTCAATCATGACAATTCAACACTTGCTTCTTGTGCAAGATTGCACTTTGCTTTTCTTTGCATGTTCTGACTAGCAAAAGCTTTCTCCCCTTTGTTTTTGTCAAAAAGAAGGGAAGAGTACAAGCTAGCCAGCATTTACCTTGAGCTAGCAATCTTTCTCCCCCTATGTCATTGTCAAAAAGAAGGAGAGGAACCAATGATTTAGACTTTTACATAAACTATGAATTTGCATCAATCAATATTTCAATCATCACATGATACATACAAGACAACAATGCAAAGAAATCATGTCATGAAAGACATCAATTGTTAAACATGATATGATAATAGTCTCAAAAATTTCAATTTGCGATACATGTGATACATTGCGATACGCTAAAAAATTTAATGCGATGCTTTTAAGGATATCAACCTATTTTTGATACAAAGCATGGCAAGAGCAATTCTTTGCTTCTAAGTTTTGCATTTGCGATATTGTAAGTTTTCTAAGTTTTGCATTTTTTGCTTCTTTCGAGATAGCAATTCTTTGCTTCTCTTTATATTGCAAGATTTGCAATTCATTGGTAGTGTTCATGATAGCGAGTTCTTTCAATGAAATGATCGAGCTAGCAAATTTTTCTTCCTTTGAAATATGCAGGCTAGTAAACTAACTCCCCCTTTATCATTATCAAAAAGAAGGGAGAAATCAATGGCTAAAAAATTTAATCATTATACAAGCCATATTACAAAATCATGTCATGATATCAAGAAAATTCAAGAAGGACATGATTCATTTAACAAATCTTTTTAATAGAGCAAAAGAATTATACAACCAAGGATCATGATTAAAATATATCAATATCATAGATCAAATCATGATTCGTAATTCATCATAAAGAAAATTAATTTTCAATCATCACATAAGGCATTTAAAGAATTGTTGAAACATAGAAGAATGATTAATTTAAGCATGCAATGTTTCAATCAAATTCAAGTCATGAATACCAATACTTTCATATTGTGAGTATCAATTCATGAATACCAAAAGATATTATTTGTGATTCCAATTTTGCAAGATCAAGATTATGATTTAAATAAAACTCATTCAAGTCAAATCGCTAACTTTAAACTCATAATCACGTCATCAAAATCAATTTCTAGATTGATAAAATATCATGAAATCATTAATCTCGATCAGATGGGAAAGACTTTTTTAAGTGATTCTTTTTCATCTAAGCATACCTTAGTCTTTATATGCCAAATCAAGATAAGCATGAAAGTTCAAAACGTAAAGGAAAAATCTTATACAACAACTCATCAAGCAAGATTTTAAACATCTATTTTCAAGCCATATAAAGAGTAAGTCAAGGATTCAATTATCTCATGTCATGAATTCCAACAGGCATCTCAAATTATCAATATCACATTAAAAAGATATTTCAAAAAGATATATCGATAAGTGATTCATTTGTATCATTTCATTCATTCAGAAGATTCTCCTATTTAGTAAATAAATCTAGGAGAAAAAATGAATTAAGGGAGATGTAACATGATTGAAGCATTGAACATGATTTATATTTAAAATATGTCTCATGTCATAAGTATGAATCAAGCATTTGTGAAATCCAAAATCATCCTCAAAGTCACATTCAATAAATTCATACATGGCAAGCATAGATTTATTGAAAAGACAATAAGATAGAGGATCGTATTTCATTTTTATAAATTTCTATTCATGTGATTTGCTTCTTATAAGCATGCCTTTACCTTTAATAAAACAAGTGTCAACATTTAAGATGGAAAGGTAAAAAACAAATCATCAAGCATGATTCCATGATAACATCCTTTTAATATCTTGATATTCATCATCAAGTATGATTTCAAAAAGTATGTTAAAGAGAAACCATTAAGACCAAATGCATGATACACTCATTTATTTTCAAAATATTCATCATGTTTATTTTCATGAGATTCACAAGATTGGTAAAATAAATTCATTAATCTCAATAGGATAGAAAATTTATTTTCATTTCATATAATTGATTTCATGTAAGGGTATTTAAGTCTATTGTGAAAACATGTATCATCATTTAAAATCGAAACATAAGTTTTGTTATGAAGCCGTCAAGACCAAACACATCATGATATCACATCTATCATCAAAAGACTATCAAGAAATTCATACATAGATGTACATGCACTATGTCATCTTAATATGTCATGAGAATGTCATCTTAATTCGTCATAAAAACGATTAGACCAAAAATATGTTAATCTAAAATGAGAGTTTCAAATTAACATTTACTTCAAAAACTCATGCATGACATAAAATCATTAAGATATACATGCATGGATTAATCCTAAGTATTATCACATATCATATAATTATCATCCCTAATGTTGCATACATTATTCAACATTTCAAAACATTACATGCATGAAACCTTAGCAATATACTTTTCATGATCAAATTTTTAATTTTTCAATGATGCTAAAAAGAAAAATATGATATAATTTTTGAAAAACAATTTGTTATTTCCTATTCCTACTATCTAAATTAAGCACTCATGAAAAACTTCAAGTAATTTCAAAATAATTCAAGAGAGTTGAGTTACTTACCTTATGTCGAAGCCCGTCAAAGCCCAATTCGCCGTTTCACCTTTGGAAGTTCTTGATTCATCTTTGGTTGCCTTCCTCTTCTTTGGCCTCTTCCTCCGTTCAAGTTTATTATTTATTTTAGATTTTTATTTAATAAACTTATTAAGATTTAGTGTTCGAAGTTCAAGTTCATCATTGTCCTCATCACTTGAGTCATCGCTCAAGTGGTATTCATTTGTTCGGAGTTCCAAATCCTTCCTATTCTTTGAAAGGTGGTTCAAGTACTCATCAGGTTCAAAATTTTTCAAAAGTGTCATTTCATAGGTCATTAATGACCCGATTAATTCTTCTAAGGGAAAATCATTTAAATTTTTTATCTCTTGTATTGCGGTTATTTTAGGATCCCACCTTTTTGGAAGGGATCTTAAGATATTGCTTACAAGATCAAAATTCAAAAAAGATTTACCAAGAACTCTTAGATTATTGATGACATCAATGAAACGGGTGTACATGTCGCCTATAGTCTCGCTTGGTTGCATTCGAAAGAGCTCAAAATCATGCAATAAAATGTTAACTTTTGAGTCTTTGACTCTACTAGTTCCCTAGTGCGTGATTTCAAGTGTTCGCCAAATATCAAAAACCGTTTTGAACATAGAAATCCGATTGAACTCATTTTTGTCTAAAGCGCAAAATAAGGCATTCATAGCCTTTGTATTTAAAGAAAAATACTTCTTCTCCAAATCTGACCATTCGTTCATCAGTTTAGAGGGAAGTTGAAAACCGTTTTCAACAATATTTCATAAATCCAAATTCATAGAAATCAAGAAAACTCTCATTCGAGTTTTCCAATAAGTGTAGTCCAATCCGTTAAACAACGGTGGACGAACAACCGAAAAGCCCTCTTGAAAGCCATGAAGAGCTATTTCTCTCGGGTGTAAATCTGAAATAAGAAATACCGGTTTCTAATACCAATTGTTAGGATCAAGAGCACTAAGAGGAGGGGGGGTGAATTAGTGCAGCGGAAAACTTTTGACGATTTAAAATGATGTTCGTACGATAAAAATGATTTCGGTAAGAAAACCGATTCGAAAATCACTTTAACTTGTGATCAAGTGAGATGTAGTTAGAGTAAAGATATAGAGGCAGTTTGTAGTTAAGATAGAGAACAAAATATAATTGTAAACCAAAATACGACGTTCGTACGATAAAAGCGATTTCGGTATGAAAGCCGATTCGGAAGTTGCTTTAACTTAGATTAGGTGAAGTGCAGTTAAAGTAAAGCTATGGAGGCAGTTTGCAGTTAAGATAGAGAACAGAAAGTAAATGCAAACCGAGATTTAGAGTGGTTCGGTCAATCTTGACCTACATCCACTTTTGGCTTCCTCCTCCGATGAGGTCACCGACGTCCACTAGAGGCCTTCCTTCAATAGGCGAAGGCCAACCACCCTTTTACAGTTTCACTCCTTTTGACGAGCTTAGGAGACAACCCTTACAAACTTTTCTCTCCTCTCTTGAAAGATCAAAACTTGGAAGAAAAGAGGGAGGAGAACTTCTAGCCTTTATAACAATTTTGAGCTCTAAAAATCATAGAGTAAGATTGGATTTTCGGTGCTTTTTGGTTGCCCTTTCATGTAGGAAAGGGTGGGGTTTATATAGGCCCCAAACTGGTTTGAATTTGGAGCTCAAAAATTTCTTTTCTTGGATTTTCGGGGTCCTATCGATACTACCTCCTGATTGGGGCAGTACAACCGCTTGGTAGCTCGGAGACTGAGCCTCTGGGCTGTGCCATCGCCTGACAAGGGCTGTTGCACTGCCCAATCTCGCTCAGAGACTGAGCCTAGGCGGTGCCACCGCCTAACCTGGGTGGTTGCATCGCCCAGCTTTCCTGGGAGACTATCTCCTGGGCGGTGCCACCGCCTAGTAGAAATTCTGGTCCAAATGGGTTGATCTATTCGGCCCAATTTGGGTCTATCAAGGGCCCAATTGCCCTCAGATTAAGTTAATGGGATCGCCTCCCATTCCTAACTTAATATACATGCTAACTATGATATTTCTTAAGACATTTACTACAACTTGCTCCAGTGTGTCAATCGCTTCTTTCGGCGAGCTTCCAGTGAACTTCCAGCGAACATCAAACGAACCTTCGGCGATGCTCTGGCGGACTTCAGGCAAACTCTTGGACTTGTGACAATCCACTTGGCGAGTTCCGATAAGCTTCTTTGGCAAGCTCCTGGATTTCTCGGATTTGTTCTTGCAGAACCTCCGACGATTGTCCGGACTTCTGTCGAACTCTCGAACCCCTAACGTGATCATAGTCTTGACTCCGGCGCAACTCCTACTGCATGTCTTACTCCCATCATAGTTAATCCTGCACATGTAAAATAAAACTTCGATCGAGATAATTAATCCTAAGCAATTAACCAAGTTGTCCGGCATGTCATTGGTCCCTCGACGCTTCATCCGATTCTTTGGCGCATTGTCCTCTCTTGCGGCCTATTGCCCAATCGGCCAGTTGACCCCGCAACTCGGATATCCTTGGCACAATACCCGCTCTTCTTGGCCCGATGCCCGAGTCTATGGCCAGAAGCCTTCTGTCGATACGTCGATCGATCCACCGGCCCGACGTCCAATCTTCTAACATGTTCCTCCGGCACAACATGATTTTTCCTACTTTAATTGTCTCATCCTGATCGAAGCATCCTACGTCACTCAAAACACAGATTAAATCATAAACATATATCAAGTGGTTTCATCATCAAAATATGAGATTTAACAGAAACTAATCAATAAGTGTTTATGTTTTAATTTACGTTTTGAGTGATGCAGGATGCTTCGATCAGGATGAGACAATTAAAGTAGAAAAAATTATGTTGTGCCAGGGAAAACATGTCAGTGTTAGGATCGGAGTGGAACTAAGAGGGGGCGGGGGGGTGAATTAGTGCAGCGGTAAAGTGTGATAAACTTTTTACGATTTAAACACTTTCGAAAACTTCGTACGATAAAAGTAACGTTTTCGTTTGAAACCATTTCGATTATGTTTTAACTTGAAGAGATAAGTAAGACGGAGACAAAGAAGTAGAGCATTAAAGTGCAAATGGTTTGCAGTAATGTAATTGACAATAAGTAAATGCAAACCAGAAATTACGCCGATTTTACAGTGGTTCGATCAAATGACCTACATCCACTTGCGAGGCCCCTCTTCGATGAGGCTCCCACCTTCCACTAGCAAATCTCTTGAAAGGGAAGGGTAAATACCCCTCTTACAACTTTTACAAGCGGTTCACTCTCTTACGGATTTTCAACAAGAAAGAAGGAGGTGAACACTAGCAAATTGAAAACAAGACTAGCAAAGACTCTTCGAAGACTTTTCTCTCAATCACTTGCTGCTCAAAAAGTTGTCTCAGCTGAGACTTGAGGGGTATTTATAGGCCTCAAGAGGATTCAAATTTGGGCTCCAAAAATTTGAATTCTCTTATGTTCCCGATGCTAGCGGTGCCACCGCCTAGCCAAGCGGTGCCACCGCCCAGTGCTCGGGTGCTGGACGGTGCAACCGCCCAGCCCAGGAGGTGTCACCGCCCAGCTCTCGGGTGCTGGGCGGTGCCACCGCCTAGCCTAGGCGGTGCCACCGCCTAGGCCAAATCAGCTCACTGGTTGGGCTCCAAACTTGGCCCAAACTAGTCCGAACTCGGGCCCAATTGGCCCCTACTTGGGTTATAGGATTAACACCTAATCCTAACCTTAATTAACGTGCTAACTACGATTTTAAAGATATTTTCTAAGCTATTACAAAGTCCGTAAGTCAAGACTTCTTTCGATGACCTTCCGGCGAACTTTCGACGGTCTTCCGATAAACTCTCGGAAACCATTATGCGGACTCCCGGCAAGCTCCTAGACTTCACGATTTGATCTTGGCGAGTTCCAACGAGCTTCTTCGGTAAGCTCCAATCTTTCTCGGTGAGCTCCGCAAACTTCCAACGAACCTTCCAGCGAGCTTCCGAAAAACCCTTCGGGAAGCTCCCTACTCATTCTCGGCTAGTTCCGGCAGCATTCCCGTCGAACCTTCGGACTTCCGTCGAACTCTCGAACTCCCAACGAATCCTTCACGCTTGACTCCAGCACTTTGTTTCACTTTATGTTTTCATCGTTATCGTAGTTAATCCTGCACACACAAGCAAAAACTCTACTCCGATCTAGACAATTATTATAAAGCGAATTGACATTCTGTTGCCCGGCACATCATTGGTTGGCGCTTCATCCGATTCTTCGGCGCATCGTCCTCTTCTTGCGGCTTGTTGCCCAATCAGCGGTTGACCTCCGCAACGCCGATATCCTTGGCGCAATTCCGCTCTTGGCCCGATGCCCGACGTCAGAAGCCTTCTGCCATCCAATATCCCAATATCCTAACGTGATCTCCTCCGGCGCAACGTCAATTCCTCCTGCCTTAATTGTCTAATCCTGATCGAGTAGACCTGCATCACTCAAAATACAATTAAACATAAACATAATTATTAATTGGTTTCATCATCAAAATACGAGATTTAACAATCTCCCCCTTTTTGATGATGACAACCAATTGATGACGGAGTTAAACTTTACTCCCGGAGTTTAAACTTGACTCCCGGAGTTTAAACAAACTCCCTCTATCAATATGCCATATTGATAGAACCTTGAATTCAAACTGAATTCAAGTCATTGCAATATTCATTATGAATACTTGCAACACGTCATTATGAACTCATGCATAGACTTATGCATATCATGTCATCAACATACTTCTCCCCCTTTGTCATCAACAAAAAGGAGAAGTACCACAATCAAGTGTTTGTAATATAAGTTCAACTCATTGCATGAAAAACATAATATTAAGTTTTATCATCATGCAGTTTTGAAGCTAAAAAATTTAGCAAGTAATGCATCATGCTTAGGACGTTCAAGCTATCAAGGTTTAGATATGCAAGTTTTACAGCATACAAGATAGCATTTTTGGTAATGTTCAAGATAGTAAGTTCTACATCATGCAAGCTAGCAATATTGAGATGTTCAAGAAAGCAACTCTTGCTTCTTGAAATATACAAATTTGTCAAGTTTTGCTAGATGTGCAAGTTAGCATTTTTGCCTCTTAAGATAGGAAAGATAGCACATTTGCTTCTTTTGAGATAGCAACTTTTTGCTTCTCTTTAGACTACAAGCTAGCAATTTTTACGATATGTAAGTTTCACAATATACAAGCTAGCAAAAATTTAAAAAGTAAATGCAAGATAGCTTTCTTGTGTAAGCTCATAATTCTTGCTTCCTATTGCAATGTGCAAGTTGCAAGTTTTGCTTCTTGAGATAGGCAAGATAGCACTTTTGCAATTTTTGTTTCTTAAGATAGGCAAGCTTGTGATGTTCAAAATAACAAGCTCTTTCTTCTGGAAGTGCCATTTTTGCTTTCTTTGCAAAATGTAAGCTAGCAAAATGTTTGAAAAAGTGATCAAGTTTTACAACATACAAGCTAGCAAAAATGCCAAACTAGCATTTTGGCTTCCTCCTTCGACGAGGTCACCGACGTCCACTAGAAGCCTTCCTTCAATCAGCGAAGGCCAACCACCTTTTTACACTCCTAGTTCTTACACAACATAGTTCTAAGGTGGTACAATCACCTTTTCACGGGCCAACATAGTTCTTACATGGGCCTAGCTGGCCCGTAATTGGGTTGGCCAAATCCAAGCCCAATTACGTGCTAACTATGAAATCCTAAGACATATTCTAAGCTAAATAAGTCCGTAAGTCTTGAGTCTTCTAGCGAGCTTTCGACGAACTTTCGACGATCTCTTGGCAATGTCCTTGCGGACTCTCGATAAGCTCCTGGACTTTACGACGATCTTCTTGGCGAGTTCCGACTGTTGAATCTCGGATTTTGATGATGAAGTCAATTGATGGGCTAATTGATCTAATCCATATTATTGAGTTAAATATGTAGGATTAACTACGATAGCTTGAAGACATAAAGCAAGTTTACCAGAGTCAAGTTCGATGGGTGTTTGAGAGTCTACCGAAAGACCGAAAAATCATTCGAAGTGCTGCCGGAACCAATCGAGAAAGAATTGGGGACTTGCCGAAGTTTTTGGAAGTCCACCAGAAAGATCATCGGAGGTTTGTGGAGATCACCGAGAAGGTTCAAATATTTGCCAAAGACTCGTTGAACTCGTCATAAGACCGGGAGCCTGCTGGGAGTCTACCGGAAGAAATCCGAGGGTGTATCGGAAGTCCATCGGAAGTTCGCCGAAAGGCTCGCCGGAAGGAAACTCGATGTTGCCGGCTAAAAATTTGCTTAGGGCTATGTCTTTATTCCATAGTTTGCATATAATTTGGGTTACGATTAAGGGTTAATCCTATAACCCAGTTATGGGCCAATTGGGCCCGGGTTTGGATTGGTTTGGGCCAAGTTTGAAGCCCAACCAGTGAGCTAGAATAGTCCAAGCGGTGGCACCGTCGGACTGGGTGGTGGCACCGCCAGTACATTGCCGAACTGGGCGGTGGCACCGCTCAGAACCCGAGAACACCGACGGTGGCACCGCCATACATTGTCAATGTTAGACACTAACAGGTGGTAGCACTGCTAGCACCAAGAAACCCAAAAGTAATTAAAATTTGGAGCCCAAATTTGAATCCTTTTGGGGCCTATAAATACCCCTCAATTCTCAACAGAAAATATACCTTTTTAACAAGTTAGAAATTGAGAAAAAGCTTTAGCAAACTCTTGTTTTCAATAGCTTAAGTGTTCACCTCCCTCTTTCTCTTTAAAAAATTTGTAAGAGTGTGAACCACTTGTAAAATGGTTGTAAGAGGGGTATTTGGTCCTTCCCCTTTAAAGTGATTTGCTAGTGGAAGTTGGGAGCCTCATCGAAGAAGGCTTCGCAAGTGGATGTAGGTCATTTGAACCACTTTACATTGTGGTGTTTTATTAGGACTCTAGCTAGGAGAGTCCTAATTGAGAGGGACATTCTGTTAGGACTCTAGCTAGGAGAGTCCTAATTGAGAGGGACATTCATGTAGGAGGTTTTTTCTTAGAGAAGAATTAGGAGTTGTAAGGGAATAGGAGTCTTGAGTAGGAGTCCTATTAGGAGTTGGTTAGAAGTAAGAGTCTTAAGTAGGAGTCCTATTAGGAGTTAGGGTTTAGAAGCCCTATAAATAGCCATGTATTCCTTCTCTTTTCATAAGCAATAGATGAACCTTTTCTGCAGCCTTTGAGCAGCAACTTGGAGGGTGGAACCCCTATAGAGTTCCAAGGAGGCCGATCCCCTAAAGAGATCAACCCCAAGTTAAGAATCTGCAAGGGTTCTAACACCTGGTATTAGAGCAGCATTCTTGGCATCTTGTTGCCCTTCCACTGCCATCCATCAACCCTCCACAACTGTCCAAAGCAATTCCCACAATTGCTTAAAAGATCATCGCCAAATTCCACCATCATCTCCACCACCGCAGATCATCCTTTGATCTCCCTGTGAATTGCAACAGGTTCTGGTTTCCTACCTTACTGCTGCTGCAATTTAGTTATCCCTATTTGAAAATCCAAAAAATAAAAAAAATTTCGTTCCTATATTGCTGCAAATTTTCATCGTAAGTAGCTGAAATTTTTCGACGAGAATTCTGTTATCGCAACTTATACCAATTTTCTTGCTGTTACTGTCGAAATTTTCTTGATTAAATTAGACATCCTTGTTGTCATATAAACTGAGATATTGCTGTCAATTCCCTCCTTAAATCTCTCAAATTTTTTGTGGAGATTTCGTCGAGAAACCGCTATTTCTTCGACGATAATTCTGCTCTTACAAGACAACACAATTCTGCAACAAACTTTCACTGATTTCTATCAAACCTATACATGCCTTTAACCCGTCAATAAAAGAGAGATCTTAACATCATAGATTTGGAGTCATATACTATGGCATCTGAGGAGGCAATCAATGCTAAATTTGAAGCCTTTGAGGCACGAATAGAGGATAAGATTCGGACTCTCCTTACCGAATTCAGTTTGGGCCGACCACCAAGCCCAAAGAAATCACATCAAGGAGAGAGCTCTAATCAATCACATCATGCCCAAAGAGATGACTTCCAAGAGAGGGGAGGCTCTATGACCGACCCCAACTATTCGTGCATGAGAGTGGACTTCCCTAAATGGGAAGAAGGAGACCCAATTGGTTGGATCTCGCGCACGGAGCGATATTTTCGGTACCATAAAACTGTGGATGCATCCATGGTAGAAATTGCAGCTATACATCTTGAAGGGGATGCCATACAATGGTTTGACTGGTTTGAACACACTTATGGAGTCCTTTCATGGTGATAATTCAAAGAAGGATTACTGATCCGCTTCGGACCAACTTATTACGAGAACATTGACGGACAACTAGCAAAGATCCGACAAACCTCCACCATTCAGGAGTACCAAACCAGGTTTGAAAGTTTATCTAATTAAACTCATGATTGGTCTGAAAAACAGCTATTGGGGTCTTTATTGAGGGCTTAAAGCCGGAGATCCGGGGAGAAGTTAAGGCGCGACAACCATACACGCCTATGGCAACCATCTCTTTCGCATGACTTCAAGAGGAGCGATTGAACCATGAAGCCCGAAGGACTAGGATCACTCCACGACCTACAATACTAAAGCCCTCAGCCCCCCCTACTATCAACCGAGTCCCTGCACCGAAAAGGTTAACAAGAGAAGAACTTCGGGAGCGATCTGCGAAGGGGTTATGTTGGCATTGCGACGAGCCGTGGAGCCACGAGCATCGCTATAAAAAAGGTAGACTTCTTATGATTGAACTAGTAGAAGAAGAGGTCATTGAACATCTAGACGAGAGCCTTGAACATAAAGAAGAAGATATGGAAGAAGAGCCACAGCCGACCGACATTACGGTACACGCACTAGCCGGCTACTCAAACCCGCAAACGATGAAAGTTGGAGGCCTTCTCAAACAACAACCGATCACTATTCTCATCGACACAAGTAGCACTAATAACTTCCTGAATAGTAAGGTTGCTGCTCGGATGACACTGCATATTGAAGGTTGCAGCAAGTTCGATGTAAAGGTTGCCAACGGCAGAATCCTAAAGTGCGACCAAAGATGCCCGCAGGTGAAACTATTATTGCAAGACCAAGAAATTATCACCGATTTCTTCCTCCTACCAATCGATGACTATGAGGCAGTGCTTGGTATAGAATGGCTGACTACACTAGGTGATGTCTCTTGGAACTTTTCTAAATTAATTATGAAATTCTACTGTAAGGGTAAACATATCATCCTACGCGGGAAGCGCGGAAGCAACGTTACCATTGTTTCGACCCAACGAATGGAGAAAGTTTTGCACAAGGTAAATGGTGGCTTTTTGATGTATCTTTAGCCACAACCAGAAGAGAAGAAAATAGAAATTGAAGATCAAAATCTTGCCCAATTGCTTACTGAATTTGCCGACATATTTGCTGAACCACGCGGTCTTCCTCCTTCTCGGCAACATGACCATCGAATTCCAATCCTTCCGGGCAAGCCACCAGCGAACACTCGACCGTACCGATATCCTCACCTCCAGAAAGATGAAATTGAAGATATCGTAAAGGAGATGCTTGAAACAGGGGTGATTCGGCCAAGTTGCAGCCCTTATTCGTCACCGGTGCTACTTGTACGCAAGAAGGACGGAACTTGGTGGATGTGCATCGACTATCGAGCTTTAAATGGCATCACTGTCAAGGACAAGTACCCAATACCAATGGTGGATGAACTTCTTGATGAATTGAAAGGAGCTCGAGTCTTCATGAAGTTGGACCTCCGATCCGGTTACCACCAAATTTGGGTATTGACGATGACATTCCAAAAATTGTATTTCGCACACTTGATGGCCATTATGAATTCTTGGTAACGCCTTTTGGACTCACTAATGCTCCTTCAACCTTTCAAAGTCTCATGAATGATATTTTTCGGAGCTTTCTTCGTAAATTTGTGCTGGTATTTTTCGATGATATTCTCGTTTACAGCCCTTCTCTTGAGACTCACTTTCAGCATTTACGGATTGTTTTGACGATCCTTCGGGAGAATACTCTTTTTGTTAAGCAACCAAAGTGCAACTTTCTCCAGCAAAAAGTAGAGTACCTTGGGCATATAATATCAGAAGAAGGAGTGGCGGTAGACCCAACAAAAATTGAGGCAATGCAAGGCTGGCCGAAACCTATAAACGTGAAATTACTACGGGGGTTCCTTGGACTAACGGGCTACTACCGAAAATTTGTTAAGGACTATGGGAAGATTAGTGCACCACTCACTTCTTTACTGAAAAAAGATGCTTTCCAATGGTTGGACAAAGCCTCTACTGCCTTCGACAAACTTAAAGCAGCCATGACAATGACGCCGGTGCTTGCGCTACCAGATTTCAATGGACCCTTCATCATTGAGGTCGACACATCTAGAGTCAGAATTGGAGCCGTTCTCATACAAAATGGTTGACCACTCACATACACTAGCAAGGCATTATCTCCCTCCCATCAAAACATGTCAATATATGATAAGGAGATGCTTGCCATTGTACACGCAGTAACGAGGTGGAAACCCTACCTAATCGGCCGGCGATTTCAAATTAAAACTAACCATAAAAGCCTCAAGTACTTTTTGGAGAAAAAGATATTATCCCCTGAGCAGCAAAAATGGGTAACCAAACTTCTTGGATTTTATTATGAAATTATTTACAAAAAGGGGAAAGAAAACATTGTTGTAGATGCACTCTTACGGCTACCTGAACAAGCTAAGGTTTCAGCCATCTCCCTTCCTACCACCGGTCTCCTCGAGGACATTAGGGAAGAATGGAAGAAGGATCCAGAGATCAGCAACATTATAAAAAAATTGGAGGAGGATCCAAGTGCAATAGCCCACTACACCTGGGATTCGAGGGATCTACGCTACAAAGGTCGCATTGTGCTTATACCTGACTCCCCTTGCATCGCAATCGTCTTGCATGAAATGCACTCCATACCTTCAACAGGGCACTTTGGATTCCTAAGAACCTACAAAAGAGTGAAGCAAAATTTTTATTGGAGAGGGATGAAAAAAATTATTGCTGAATATGTGGCATAATGTGATGTATGTCAACAGCACAAGGGTGAAACTATGGTAAATCCAGAGAAGCTACAACCACTACCCATACCAGACTCAGTGTGGACTGACATCTCCATGGACTTCATTGAAGGGTTGCCATCTTCCAAAGGCAAAAGCATGATTCTCGTAGTGGTTGATCGACTTACGAAATATGCTCATTTTTGTGCTGTGAGAAATCCCTACACTACTGCTAGTATTGCCCAGATTTTCATAGAAAATATTGTTAAACTGCATGGGATACCAAGGTCCATTGTAAGTGATCATGACAGGATCTTCACTAGTAAATTTTGGACCGAGTTATTTCAGTTACAAGACACCAAACTTAAGATGAGCACAGCATATCATCCATAAACTGATGACCAAACAGATGTGGTAAATAGGTGCTTAGAGACGTACCTCCAGTGTTTCGCTAGCGATCGACCAAAAGAGTGGGCGAAATGGCTTCCTTGGGCCGAATGGTGGTATAATACTACATATCATTCATCTACAAAATGTGCCCCTTATGAAGCATTGTATGGTCGACCAGCCCCTGTGATTCCAAAGTATGTAATTGGCTCGGCCAAGGTAGATCAGGTTGACCAAGAATTGATTGATGGGGACAAACTCTTACAACTGTTAAAAGATAATTTCTCTACCGCTCAAGCTAGAATGAAGCAGCAAGCCGACACACGACGAAGTGAAAGAGAATTTTCAGTGGGAGATTGGGTTTATCTTCGCCTACAACCATACAAGCAACTCTCTATCAACACTCGAGCCTCCATGAAGCTATCCCCACGTTTTTATGGGCCCTAACAGATCATAGAGCGTATTGGAGCCATGGCGTACAGACTTAAATTACCTGAGGATGCCAAAATTCACCCTATCTTTCACGTATCATGCCTAAAGCCCAAGTTGGGAGAACACGAGTCACCCCAGATCCAACTGCCCAACACAACTGAGGATGGAGTTATTCAAGCCCAACCACAAGCCATCCTCGATCGCAGGATCGTGATGCGTCGCCGACATCCCTCTACTGAAGTACTAGTGCATTGGAATAATCTACCACTTGAAGACGCCACATGGGAACCATATGAGGAGCTGAAGACCCGGTTCCCTGAGTTCATGGAATCTCAGCCTTGAGGACAAGGCTGATTTGAAGAGGGCGGGTCTGTTAGGACTCTAGCTAGGAGAGTCCTAATTGAGAGGGACATTCTGTTAGGACTCTAGCTAGGAGAGTCCTAATTGAGAGGGACATTCATGTAGGAGGTTTTTTCTTATAGAAGAATTAGGAGTTGTAAGGGAATAGGAGTCTTGAGTAGGAGTCCTATTAGGAGTTGGTTAGAAGTAAGAGTCTTAAGTAGAAGTCCTATTAGGAGTTAGGGTTTAGAAGCCCTATAAATAGCCATGTATTCCTTCTCTTTTCATAAGCAATAGATGAACCTTTTCTGCAGCCTTTGAGCAGCAACTTGGAGGGAGGAACCCCTATAAAGTTTCAAGGAGGCCGATCCCCTAAAGAGATCAACCCCAAGTTTAGAATCTGCAAGGGTTCTAACATGTTCCTTGAATGTATGAGTGTTTAATTTTCTGAACCACTTATCTTCTTAGCAGCAAACTGTTCGGTTTTCTTCTCCCTACTCTTGACTTCCTTTACTCGAGCTATTTTAGCTAAGTCATCCTTCATCAAATTGAAATCTCTACACATTTACGAAATCGATTTCAAACTTATGAGTTTTAATCCACTGCACTAATTCACCACCCCCCCCCCTCTTAGTGCCGCTTCGATCCCAACAATTGGCATCAGAGCGAGGCTCACTCTCATATTTGGTTTAATACTCAAGAGAGATGGCTTACTCCGGCATGCATGAGGGTCACTCTATTATACGTCTGCCTATGTTTAATGGGTCGGATTACACGTATTGGAAGACTCATATGAGGATCTTCCTCATTTCGATGGATTTTGAGCTTTGGACTATTGTCGAAAATGGATTTTAAAAATCTTCTCTTTCGATGAGCGAATGGGATGAATCGGAAAAGAAGGTTTTTGCTTTAAATGCAAAGGCTATAAACGCCTTATTTTATGCACTTGAAAAAAATGAATTTAATCGTGTTTTGATTTGTAATTCGGCTTTTGATATTCGGAGAACTCTTGAGGTCACTCATGAAGGCACTATTCAAGTGAAAGAGTCCAAAATCAACATTCTTGTGCATTCTTACAAACTTTTCCGGATGAAACCAAGTGAGTCCATCGGAGACATATACACCCGTTTCACGGATGTCATCAATGGACTTAAAGCTCTTAGTAAAGATTTTTCTAACTTTGAACTAGTAACTAAAATTTTAAGATCCCTTCCAAAGAGTTGGGATCCAAAAGTTACGGTCATTCAAGAGGCCAAGGACCTTAAAACATTTTTTTAATGACCTACGAAATGACGTGCCATGCTTATGAAGAGCTCAAGAACCCCCTTCCAAAGAATAGGAAGGATATGGCACTTATAACATAAGAAGACCATTTAAAAGGAACATCTAGTGATGAGGACAGTGACGATGACATTGAACTTTAAACTCTAAAATTTAAAAAATTTATAAGAAAGAACAAATTTAAAAATAACACCAAAAATAAACTTAAACATAAAAAGGACCAAGTAATATGCTACGAATGCAAGAAGCCAGGGCACTTCAAAAATGAATGCCCCCAAGCCAAGAAGAAGCAACCGAAGAAGAAGAAAGCTTTGAAAGCAACTTGGGATGACTCAAGTGATTCCGAGAATGAAGAAGCTAGCAAAGAGGAGGCAAACTTCGTGCTAATGGCTTTAGGAGGAGAGGTATGTGATTTAATTAATGGAGATTTATCTTTCGATGAACTTTCTATCACTTTTTATGAATTATTTGATGAGTGTAGAACTATTAGTAAGAAGTTCAATCTATTAAAGAAAGAGTATGCCTTACTACAAAATAAGCTTAATAGTCTTCAAACTCCTCCATGCTCTAAGTGTGAACACTTAGAAGCAATAAAAAATGAGAACTTGCTACTTAAAGAGACCTTAAATAAGTTTAAGGTCGGTAGCAAAGGCTTGGACATGATCCTTGCGAACAAGGGTCACGTCGCAAATAGAAGTGGAATTAGTTTTGTGAGAGGATCTCACCAAAATCCTACCACCTTAATTAAAAGACCCACATTACATGTTTCACCTCATTTGAAATGCAACTTTTGTTGTAAATCCAGACATGTTGTTTATAAATGTCTATTTATGAAAATTAGTCCACATAAGTTTGTTAGGATCGGAGCGGCACTAAGAGGGGGGGGGTGAATTAACGCAACGGTAAAGTGCGATAAACTATTGACAATTTAAACACTTTCGGAAACTTCGTATGATAAAAGCAACTTTTTCGTTTGAAACCGTTTCGATTGCATTTTAACTTGAAGGGATAAGTAAGACAGAGACAAAGAAGTAGACCATTAAAGTGCAAATGGTTTGCAGTAATATAAATGACAATAAGTAAATGCAAACCAGAGATCACACCGATTTTATAGTGGTTCGGTCAAATGACCTACATCCACTTGCGAGGCCCCTCTTCGATGAGGCTCCCACCTTCCACTAGCAAATCTCTTGAAGGGGAAGGGTAAATACCCCTCTTACAACTTTTTACAAGCGGTTCACTCTCTTACAGATTTTCAGCAAGAAAGAAGGAGGTGAACACTAGCAAATTGAAAACAAGACTAGCAAAGACTATTCTAAGACCTTTCTCTCAATCAATTGCTTCTCAAAAAGTTGTAATCTCAGCTGAGATTTGAGTGGTATTTATAGGCCTCAAGAAGATTCAAATTTGGGCTCCAAAATTTGAATTCTCTTTGGGTTCCCGATACTGGCGATGCCACCGCTTGTCATTGTCAGACATTGACAGTGCTGGGCGGTGCCACCGCCCAGCTCTCGGGTGCTGGGCGGTGCAACCGCCCAGTCTGCCGGTGCCACCGCCAGACACTTCGGTTCACTTGTTGGGCTTCAAATTTAGCCCAAACCAAGTCTAATTTTGGGCCTAGTTGGCCCCTAACCAGAATATAGGATTATCTCTTAATCCTAATCCTAATTACAAGTGAACTACATAACTAAAAAACATCCTAAGCAAGATTTCAACCGCGAACGTCGAGTCTTGTTCCGGCGAGCTTTCCGACGAACTTCTTCCGACGGACTCCCAGCAAGCTCCCGATCTTGTGATGACTTTAACGAGTAGCCGACCCTTCTTGGTGATCTCCGTGAACCTTCGACGATCTCTTCGGCGAACTTCCGAAAATTCCGACACGTTCCCGATTTCTTCTCGGTTGGTTCCGGCAGCATCTCCGACGATTCTTCGGACTCTTAAACGTCCATCGAACTTGACTCCGGTATTCTTGCTTTGTGTTTTCTGGTTATTGTAGTTAATCCTGCACACTTAACTCAATAATATGGATTAGATCAATTAACCCATCAATTGATTTTATCATCAAAATCCGAGATTCAACAATCTCCCCCTTTTTAATGATGACAATCAATTGATGACGGAGTTAAATATAACTCCCCCTATCTATATGCCATATTATGAGAAGATGAAAACACTTGAATTTTATCCATTGAATTCAAGCATAAACCGATAAGTTCTAACCGTAGAACTTATCGTTATTCTCATTAAGCAATACAAAACTTCGATGAAAATCATTTTCAAGTTGAATGATAAGAGACAATTTTTACTACGACAGGAGATAAAGATTTTCAACATGAATTTCATGATATACATGTTAGACATGCTTTCAATATGATCAATCAATCTTGTGATATTCTCAAAGATTTTGCAAGGCATATAAGATATTCATATCACATAAGCTTTTGCAATTCATTTAAGTCATGTTATTAAAATGGTACAAGTCATCACTTTTCTCCCCCTTTGTCATCAACAAAAAGGGAATGAGACTTGAAGTACATAATTTATGATTATAACATCAGGAATTCAGCATTGATCATACAAAAATTTTATCATTCAAAATTAAGTATGCTAAAATATTTACGTAGAGTTCATTTTAAAGGAAAATTCAGCATTCATCCATTTTATCAAATCTCTTCTTTCTATAAATAACAAAAATTGTAGATGTACAAGGAAGAGATAGTGAAAAAAAAAATTTTCAAGTAGTAACTCCAATAAGTCAAGATAATAATTCGAATACAAATCCATTCAAATTCAATTCGTCAACTTGAAACTCATAATTAAGCCATCAAAATCAATTTCGAGATTCACAAAATATCATAAAATCATTAATCTTGATCAGATGGGAGCGGTGTTTGACTCAAGATAGGATAAGATAATTTAACATGTCATTTAGAATCGAAAGAGAAGGATCAGATTCACCGAGGAACGGAGAGAGGATGAAAAACTTTACGGAAAATCCATTCAAACAAGTTTATTCTTTGGGACAATTTAACATACATAATTCCCTTCTAATGAATTCAAATTGGTCTTCATTCAAAGCTTTTGTAAATATATCTGCTAATTGATGCTTTGTGTCAATGAATTCTAGAACAACATTATTGTTAAGGACATGATCGCGTATGAAATGATGCCTAACGTCGATGTGCTTAGTTCTAGAGTGCTGAATTGGATTTTTGGTGAGACATATGGCACTAGTATTATCACATTTTATGGGAACATTTTTGAAGTAAATTCCATAGTCTTCTAATGTATTTTTTATCCAAACAACTTGTGCACAGCATGCACTTGCAGCAATGTATTCGGCTTCCGCCGTAGATAGTGCAACTGAATTTTGTTTCTTGGAAGTCTAAGAAACAAGTGCATATCCTAAAAATTGGCATGTTCCGGATGTACTTTTTCTATCTATCCTGCATCCGCCAAAATCGGCATCTGCATAAGCTATTAAATCGAATTTTTTAGATTTTGGATACCACAGTCCTAGATTTGAAGTTCCTTTAAGATACCTAAATATTCTTTTAACACTTTTAAGATGAGATAATTTAGGATTTGATTGAAACCTAGCGCAAAGTCCTACACTAAACATAATATCCGGTCTAGTCGCGGTGAGGTAGAGTAGACTACCTATCATTCCCCTATATGTTTTTTGATCGAAATTTTCACTATTTCATCCATATCTAACTTAGTCGCAGTACTCATAGGGGTGTTTATTGCTTTTGAATTATCCATGTTAAATCGTTTTAATAATTCTAATGTATATTTAGATTGGTTAAGAAATATACCATCCCTAAGTTTTTTGATTTGTAATCCTAAAAAGAAAGTTAATTCACCAATTAAACTCATTTCAAATCCATGACTCATACATTTGGCAAATGATTCACATAGTGATTCATCCGAAGAGCCAAAAATAATATCGTCAACATAAATTTGCACAAATAAGAAAATTATTTTCAAAATATTTAATAAACAATGTAGTATCAACCTTGCCTTTGGTAAAATTATTTAAAATAAGAAAGGAACTAAGCCTTTCATACCAAGCTCTAGGAGCTTGTTTCAAGCCATAGAGAGCCTTAGTCAATTTGAATACATGATTAGGAAGAAGAGAATTTTCAAATCCGGGAGGTTGTTTGACATATACTTCTTCGGAAATAAAACCATTCAAGAAGGCACTTTTGACATCCATTTGAAATAGTTTAAAATTATTACTACTAGCATAGGCAAGGAGCATCCTTATGGCTTCTAATCGAGCCACAGGAGTGAAGGTTTCTTCGTAATCGATACCTTCTTCTTGGTTGAAACCTTTGGCCACTAATCTAGCCTTGTTTCTAACCACGATATCATTTTCATCTTGCTTGTTTCTAAAGACCCATTTAGTACCAATGACTAAATGGTCACTAGGTCTAGGAACAAGCTTCCATACCTTATTCCTCTCAAATTGATTCAATTCCTCTTGCATTGCAATAACCCAAAAATCATCTTTTATGGCCTCGTCAATTGATTTAGGTTTGATTTGAGAAAGGAAAGCGGCGTTAGCACAAAAATTCTTGAAAGAGGAATGAGTTTGAACCCCTTTTGATGTATCTCCTATAATTAGCTCCTTTGGATGAGCATCTATATACTTTCATTCCTTGGGTAAGGAAATTTCGGAAGAAGGTGCATCCAAGTTGCTATTTTGAGGAGGGGGTTCATTTAAATTCAAATTATCAAAACCAAGATCATCATCAAAATTATTTTTCTTTATATTAGAAATTTCATTAAAAACTACATGATTAGAATCTTCTATTACTAAGGTTCTTTTGTTAAAAACCCAAAAAGCCTTAGAAACGGAAGAGTAACCAAGAAAGATGCCTTCATCGAATTTAGTATCAATTTTTCCTAAGGCATCCCTTTCATTTAAAATAAAGCATTTACAACCGAAAACTTTAAAATAGGAAATATTTGGTTTTTTGCTATTCCATAATTCATTGGGAGTTTTTGATTGGGATGGTCTTATTAGGACCCTATTCATGATATAGCAAGCCGTATTTACGGTTTCGGCCCAAAAATACTTGGGTAGACTATGTTCATTTAACATTGTTCTTGCCATTTCTTGTAGGTTTCTATTTTTTCTTTCAACTACTCCATTTTGTTGGGGATTCCTCAGAGTGGAGAAGTTGTGATTGTATCCATTAACTTTACAAAAATTTTGAAAGTCACGGTTTTGAAATTCGCCACCGTGATCACTCCGAATTGATGAAATCATGAAACATTTTTCGTTTTGAGTGAGTTTACAAAATTTAGAGAAACACTTGAAGCAATCACTTTTGTGAGCTAAGAAATAGGTCCAAGTGTATCTAGTATAGTCATCCACAATTACAAACGCATATTTGCTTCCTCCTAGACTTGTCGTGTCAATTGGTCCAAATAAGTCCAAATGAATCAATTATAATGGTCTAGTGGTGCTAATTTGAGTTTTTGGTTTGAAACTAGTTTTTATTTGTTTACCTAGTTGACATGCATCGCATACTTTGTCCTTAATAAACTTTATATTTGGAATTCCTCGCACTAATTCTCTAGATGAGATCTTAAATATTAGTTTCATGCTTGCATGGCCTAGTCTCCTATGCCAAGGCCAAGCATCATCATTTAAAGCGAAGAAGCACATTTCATTACTTAGTTCATCAAGGTTGATGGTGTAGACATTATTTTGTTTTAATGCAATCATAGTTATGTTATGGTTTGGTTTTTCAATAATACACACATTTGATTCAAATCTAACGATATAACCTTTCTCGCATAATTGACTAACACTCAAGAGATTATGTTTCAATCCATCAACTAGTAAGACATCATCAATAGAAAATTTTAATTTGTTACCTATGGTTCCCTTGCCAATGATTTTGCCTTGGTTGTTGTCTCTGAAGGTGACGTACCCTTCTTCTTTGCTAGTGAGCATAGAGAAATGAGATGGATCTCCAGTCATATGTCTTGAGCATCCACTATCTAGATACCATCTCTTGCTCCTAGCTTGTGATGGTGTATGTTTCTACAAGAAGGGATTATTTTTAGGTACCCATTTTCTTTTGGGTGCCTTAAAAACTTGTTCATCATATTACATAGAATTGATCATGGTTCCTTTAGGAACCCAAATTAGTTTGTTCGGACTACTTTTCTTGAATAGACATTTATAAGTTTTATGTCCATATTTGCAACAAAAGTTGCAATTTCTTTGGTGCCGAACATGTAAGACGGGGCCTTTAATGAAAGTGGTTAGATTTTGGTGAGGACTTCTCACAAATCCGATTCTACTTCTTTTATGAACGTGACCCTTATTTGTAAGGATCACATTCAAGGATTTGCTACCAACCTCGAATTTCTTCAAGGTGTCCTTAAGTAGCAAGTTCTCCTTTTGGAGAGATTCTAGATCATGGCATTTTATACATGGAGCTAAACTATCATGATATTCAGTATTTAATTTATCGATATCATAAGTGAGACTATCATGCTCCTTTTTTAGCAATTTGTATTTTCTACTAATTGTCTTACATTCATCAAATAACTCATGGAAAGCATTTAATAATTCATGATAAGGTAAATCTGCATTAATTAAATCCGTTACCTCTTCTCCGATGGCCATTAGGGCGTAATGAGCAACTTGCTCAGTGTTGGACTCCTCTTCTTCGGACGCGCTTGAATCATCCCATGTTGCCTTGAGCGCCTTCTTCTTTGATGTTCTCTTTTTGGCTTGAGGACAATCGTTCTTGTAGTGTCTCGGTTTTTTACAGTCATAGCAAATCACTTGGTCCTTCCTGTGTTCGAATTTATTTTTTGTATTATTTTTAAATTTGTTCTTTCTTAAATATTTTTTAAATTTTTGAGTCAAAAGTGCAATGTCATTGTCACTGTCCTCATCACTTGATGTTCCTTTCAAGTGGTCTTATGTGAGTGCCATATCCTTCCTATTCTTTGGAAGGGGGTTCTCGAGCTCGTCATGAGTTTGACATGTCATTTCGTAGGTCATTAGAGACCCAATAAGTTCTTCAAGAGGGAATGTTTTAAGGTCTTTAGCCTCTTGAATTGTCGTAACTTTTGGATCCCAACTTTTAGGGAGGGATCTTAAGATTTTAGTTACTATTTCAAAGTTAGTAAAATCTTTACCAAGAGCTTTGAGTCCATTAATGACATTCGTGAACCGGGTGTACATGTCTCCGATGGACTCACTTAGTTTCATTCGGAAAAGTTTGTAAGAATGCATAAGGATGTTGATTTTGGACTCTTTCACTCGGCTAGTGCCTTCATGAGTGACCTCAAGAGTTCTCCAAATATCAAAAGCCGAATCACAAATTGAAACACGATTAAATTCATTTTTTTCTAGTGCACAAAATAAGGCATTCATAGCCTTTGCATTTAAAGCAAAAACCTTCTTCTCCGATTCATTCCATTCGCTCATCGGAAGAGAAGATTTTTGAAATCCATTTTCAACAATAGTCCAAAGCTCGAAATCCATAGAAATGAGGAAGATCCTCATACGAGTCTTCCAATAAGTATAATCCGACCCATTAAACAAGGGTGGACGTGTGATAAAATGACCCTCATGTATGCTGGAGTAAGCCATCTCTCTTGGGTATCAAACCAAATATGAGAGTGAGCCTTGCTCTGATACCAATTGTTAGGATCGGAGCGGCACTAAGAGGGGGGGGGGGGGGGGGGGGGTGAATTAGTGCAACGGTAAAGTGCGATAAACTTTTGACAATTTAAACACTTTCGGAAACTTCGTACGATAAAAGCAACGTTTTCGTTTGAAACCGTTTCGATTACGTTTTAACTTGAAGGGATAAGTAAGACGGAGACAAAGAAGTAGAGCATTAAAGTGCAAATGGTTTGTAGTAATATAAATGACAATAAGTAAATGCAAACCATAGATCACGCCGATTTTACAGTGGTTCGGTCAAATGACCTACATCCACTTGCGAGGCCCCTCTTCGATGAGGCTCCCACCTTCCACTAGCAAATCTCTTGAAGGGGAAGGGTAAATACCCCTCTTACAACTTTTTACAAGCGGTTCACTCTCTTATAGATTTTCAGCAAGAAAGAAGGAGGTGAACACTAGCAAATTGAAAACAAGACTAGCAAAGACTTTTCTAAGACCTTTCTCTCAATCAATTGCTTCTCAAAAAGCTGTAATCTCAGCTGAGATTTGAGGGGTATTTATAGGCCTCTAGAGGATTCAAATTTGGGCTCCAAAATTTGAATTCTCTTTGGGTTCCCGATGCTGGCGGTGCCACCGCCTATCACTGTCAGACATTGACAGTGCTGGGCGGTGCCACCGCCAGACCCTTCGGTTCACTTGTTGGGCTTCAAATTTAGCCCAAACCAAGTCTAATTTTGGGCCCAGTTGGCCCCTAACCAGAATATAGGATTATCTCTTAATCCTAATCCTAATTACAAGTGAACTACATGACTAAAAAATATCCTAAGCAAGATTTCAACCGCGAACGTCGAGTCTTGTTCCGGCGAACTTTCCGACGAACTTCTTCCAACGGACTCCCAGCAAGCTCCCGATCTTGTGATGACTTTAACGAGTAGCCGACCCTTCTCGGTGATCTCCGTGAACCTCCGACGATCTCTTCGGCGAACTTCCGAAAATTCTGACAGGTTCCCGATTTCTTCTCGGTTGGTTCTGGCAGCATCTCCGACGATTCTTCAGACTCTTAAAGGTCCATCGAACTTGACTCCGGTATTCTTGCTTTGTGTTTTCTGGTTATCGTAGTTAATTCTACATACTTAACTCAATAATATGGATTAGATCAATTAACCCATCAATTGATTTTATCATCAAAATCCGAGATTCAACAAAGTTGATATGGGTTCCTAAAGGAACTATATATAATTCAATGATGAATGACAAAATTAGTAGATCAATTTTGGAGGCACCCAAAATCAAATGGGTACCTAAAAACCATCCTCTTTTGTAGATAAACTCACAAGCTAGGAGCAAGAGATGGTATCTTGATAGTGGATGCTCAAGGCACATGACCGGGGATCTATCTCATTTCTCTATACTCACTAGCAAAGAAGAAGGGTACGTCACCTTCGGAGACAACAACAAAGGTAAAATCATTAGCAAGAGAACCATAGGTAACAAATTAAGTTTTTCAATTGATGATGTGTTGCTAGTTGATAGATTAAAACATAATCTCTTAAGCATTAGCCAATTATGCCATAAAGGTTACATTGTTAGATTTGAATTTAATGTGTGCATTATTTAAAAACCAAACAATAACATATCAATGATTGCCTTAAAATAAAATAATATCTACACCATCAACCTTGATGAACTTAGTAATGAAATGTGCTTTTCCACTTTAAATGATGATGCTTGGCTTTGGCATAGGAGATTAGGCCATGCAAGTGTGAAACTAATATCTAAGATTTCATCTAGAGAGTTAGGACAAGGGATTCCCAATATGAAGTTTGTTAAGGATAAAGTGTGTGATGCTTGTCAACTAAGAAAATAAATAAAAACTAGTTTCAAACCAAAAAATCAAATTAGCCCCACTAGACCATTGCAATTGTTCCATTTGGACTTATTTGGATCAATTGACACAACGAGTCTAGGAGGAAGCAAATATACCTTCGTAATTATAGATGACTATAGTAGATACACTTGGACCTATTTCTTAGCTCACAAAAGTGATTGTTTCAAATGTTTCTCTAAATTTTATAAACTTACTCTAAACGAAAAAGGCTTAATGATTTCATCAATTCTGAGTGATCATGGTGGCGAATTTCAAAACCATTATTTTTAAAGTTTTTATGAATCCAATGGATATAATTACAACTTCTCCACTCCGAGAAATCCTTAACAGAATGGGGTAGTTGAAAGAAAAAATATAAATTTACAAGAAATGGCAAGAACCATGTTAAATAAACATAGTCTACCTAGGTATTTTTGGGTCGAAGCCGTTAATACGGCTTGCTATGTTATGAATAGGGTTCTAATAAGACCATCTCTATCAAAAACTTCCTATGAATTATGGAATAACAAAAAACTAAATGTTTCTTATTTTAAAGTTTTCGATTGCAAATGCTTTATTTTGAATGAAAAGGAAGCCTTAGGAAAATTTGATGCTAAATCCGATGAAGACATCTTTCTTGGTTACTCTTCCGTTTCTAAGGCTTTTCATGTTTTTAACAAAAGAACCTTAGTTATAGAAGAGTTTATTCATATAGTTTTTAATAAAATTTTTGAGTTAAATAAAAATGATTTTGATGATGATCTTGGCATTGATAATTTGAATTTAAATGAAACCCCTCCTCAAAATAGCAACTTGGATACATCTTCTTCCAAAATTTCTAATGGAAGTATGTAGATGCTCATTCAAAGGAGCTAATTATAGGAGATACATCAAAAGGGGTTCAAACTCGTTCTTCCTTCAAGAATTTTTGTGCTAACGTCGCCTTCCTTTCTCAATTTGAACCTAAATGCATTGACGAAGCCTTGAAAGATGATTCATGGGTTATTGCAATACAAGAAGAATTGAACTAATTTAAGAGGAATGAGGTATGGAAGCTTGTTCCTAGACCTAGTAACCATTTAGTCATTAGTACTAAATGGGTCTTTAGAAACAAGCAAGATAAATGCGATATCGTGGTTAGAAACAAGGCTAGACTAGTGGCCAAAGGTTTCAACCAAGAAGAAAGTATCGACTATAAAGAGACCTTTGCTCCTGTGGCAAGATTAGAAGCCATTAAGATGCTTCTTGCCTATGCTAGTAGTAATGATTTTAAACTATTTCAAATGGATGTCAAAAGTGCTTTCTTGAATGGTTTTATTTTTGAAGAAGTGTATGTTGAACAACCTCCCGGATTTAAAAATTCTCTTCTTCTTAATCATATATTTAAATTGACTAAGGCTTTCTATGGCTTAAAACAAGCTCCTAGAGCTTAGTATGAAAGGCTTAGTTCCTTTCTTATTTTAAATAATTTTACAAAACGCAAGGTTGATACTACATTGTTTATCAAATATTTTGAAAATAATTTTCTTATTGTTCAAGTTTATGTTGACGATATTATTTTTAGTTCTTCGGATGAATCATTTGCCAAATGTATGAGTCATGAATCTGAAATGAGCCTAATAAGAGAATTAACCTTCTTTTTAATATTACAAATTAAATAACTTAGTAATGGTATATTTCTTAATCAATCTAAATATACATTAGAATTGTTAAAATGATTTAACATGGATGGTTCAAAAGCTATAAACACTCCTGAGTACTTCCACTAAGTTAGACATGGATGAAAGTGGTGAAAGCTTTGATCAAAAAATATATAGGGGAATGATTGGTAGTTTACTTTACCTCACCGCAACTAAACCGGATATCATGTTTAGTGTAGAACTTTATGCTAGGTTTCAAGCTAATCCTAAATTGTCTCATCTTAAAAGTGTTAAAAGAATCCTTAGATATCTTAAAGGAACTCCTAATTTAATATTATGGTATCTAAAATCCGATAATTTTGATTTAATAGCTTATGCAGATGCCGATTTTGGAGGATGTAGGGTAGATAGAAAAAGCACATCCGAAACATGTCAATTTTTAGGACATGCACTTGTTTCTTAGACTTCCAAGAAACAAAATTTGGTTACACTATCTACGGCGGAAGCCGAATACATAACTGCAAGTGTATGTTGTGCACAAGTTGCCGATTGGGAAATGTGATAATATAAGTGCTATTTGTCTAACTAAAAATCTAATTCAACACTCTAGAACTAAGCATATTGATATTAGACATCACTTTATATGAGATCATGTCAATAATAATAATGTCATTCTAGAATTTATTGATACAAAGCATCAATTAACGGACATTTTCACAAAAGCTTTAAATGAAGATCAATTTGACTTTATTAGAAAGGAATTAGGCATGTTGAATTGTTCGTGTGAATGAGCTTGATTGTATATATTTTCCTAAAATTTTCATCTTTTTTTCGGTTTTCATAGATTTGACTTCTTTCTTTTCGATTTTGAATGACATCTTAAACCCTTCTTATTATTGTAAACCTTTATGCTATCTTGACATGCGTTTGCATTATCTTAGTGTATGATGTTGGATGTTTCTTTTCAAAATTTTGTTAACATTTTGATGGCACCTTCATGTTATTTTGGATGATTTGATGTCTTCCTTGAATGATCGATCTTAATGCCAAGTTGAAGCTTTGTCAATTTTGACATCTCCTTTCGAAGCTTTTTTTCTTATGAGATGATTTTATGAATGACTTCAATGATCACGAGTTTTATGCTTGAAAACTCATTTTCTTTTTGTTGATGACAAAGGCGGAGAAGAATATGCAAAAGATTGATGACTTGTGCAAATATGAAATTAGCATGACTTATATGAATCGTATTGCAATAGCTTATATGTTGTATAATGCAATGAAAAATGTCTTCTATGTGTTATTTGCCTTAAAAGCATCGTAAAACTTTTTGAGTATATCACATATGAAAGTTTTTAGATTGGTTGTCGTATTATGTTTATCATATTTTATATAAATGATAAGAAATCATCTCATGATCATATGAAATCATGCCTTGCATTTAAATCATGAGATCCATGTTGAAATTTCAAATTATTATTATTATTTCTTATCGAAATGATAATTATCTTTTATCATTCGGCTTAAAAGTAATTTCCATGCCTTGAAATTATGAGAAATACGAAGTTTCGTATTTGCTTATGCTTATTAAGAATAACAATAAGTTCAACAGATAGAACTTATCGTTTTAGGCTTGAATTCAAAGAGATTGAATTCAAGTGTTTTTATCTTATCATAATATGGCATATAGATAGGGGGAGTTATGATTAACTCCGTCATCAATTGATTGTCATCATAAAAAAGGGAGAGATTGTTGAATCTCAAATTTTGATGATGAAGTCAATTGATGGGTTAATTGATCTAATCCATATTATTGAGTTAAGTATACAGGATTAACTACGTTAGCTTGAAGATATAAAATAAGTTTACAGGAGTCAAGTTCGATGGGTGTTCGAGAGTCCACCGAAAGTCCGTAGAATCGTCGAAAGTGTTGTTGGAACCAATCGAGAAAGAATTAGGGACTTGCCGAAGTTTTCAGAAGTCCGTCGAAAAGATCGTTGAAGGTTTACAGAGATCACTGAGAAGGTTTGGATATTTACCAAAGACTCATTGAACTCGTCACAAGACCGGGAGCCTACTGGGAGTCCGCCGGAAGAAATCCGAGGGTGTATCGGAAGTTTGCCGGAAAGCTCGACGGAAGGAAACTCGACATTACCGGTTAAAAATTTAGTTAGGGCTATGTCTTAATTTCGTAGTTTGCATATAATTTGGGTTAGGATTAAGGGTTAATCCTATAACCCGATTAGGGGCCAATTGGGCTTGAGTTTGGACTAGTTTGGGCTAAGTTTGGAGCCCAACCAGTGAGCTGGAATAGTCCAGGCGGTGGCACCGCCGGACTGGGCGGTGGCACCACCCAGAACTCGAGAGGTCCGATGGTGGCACCGTCAGTACACTGCCGGACTGGACAATGGCACCGCCTAGAACCCGAGAAGTCTAGCGGTGGCACCGCCATACACTGTCAGTGTCAGACACTGACAGGCGGTGGCACCACCAGCACTGGGAAACCCAAAAGTAATTCAAATTTGGAGCCCAAATTTGAATCCTCTTGGGGCCTATAAATACCCCTCAATTCTCAGCAGAGAATACACATTTTTGAGAAGTTAGAAATTGAGAAAAAGCTTTAGCAAAGTCTTGATTTCAATAGTTTAAGTGTTCACCTCCCTCTTTCTCTTTGAAAAATCTGTAAGAGTGTGAACCACTTGTAAAAAGGTTGTAAGAGGGGTATTTGGTCCTTCCCCTTCAAAGTGATTTGCTAGTGGAAGTTGGGAGCCTCATCGAAGAAGGCTTCACAAGTGGATGTAAGTGATTTGACCGAACAACTTTACATTGTGGTGTTCCTTAAATGTGTGAGTGTTTAATTTTCTGAACCACTTATTTTCTTAACATCAAACTATTCGGTTTTCTTCTCCTTACTCTTGACTTCCTTTACTCGAGCTATTTTAGCTAAGTCATCCTTCATCGAATCAAAATCTCTACACATTTACGAAATCGATTTCAAACTTACGAGTTTTAATCTGCTCCACTAATTCACCCCCTCCCCCTCTTAGTGCCACTCCGATCCTAACACTGATAAGCTTCTTTGGCAAGCTTCGAGACTTCTCGGCTGGTTCCTCCAGAACTTCTGACGAACGTCCGGACTTCCGACGAACTCTCGAACTCCCAACATGATCTCGATCTTGACTCCAGGACTTCATTTTGCTTCATACCATGCTATCGTAGTTAATCCTGCACATGTAAAAACATACTTCAATCTAGACAATTAATACTAAGCATTAATTAAGTTGTCCGGCATGTCATTGGTCCCTCAATGCTTCGTCTGATTCTTCAGCCAATTGACTCCACAACTCCGATATCCTTGGCACAATATCTGCTCTTCTTGGCCCGATGCCTGAATCTATAGCCCGAAGCCTTCTGTCACTACGTCGATCGATCCTCCGGCCCGACGTCCAATCTTCTGACATGTTTTCCCCTGGTATAACATGATTTTTTCTACTTTAATTGTCTTATCTTGATCGAAGCATCCTGTGTAACTCAAAACGCAGATTAAAACATAAACACTTATTGATTGGTATCATCATCAAAATACGAGATTCAACAATCTCCCCCTTTTTGATGATGACAACCAATCGACGACGGAGTTAACCTTAACTCCCGGAGTTTAAACAAACTCCCCCTATCAATATGGCTTATTGATAGAATCTCTAGGATTCAAAAATCTAAGCAAACATGTCATGATCAAATCATGTATGTCATCAACATACTTCTCCCCCTTTGTCATCAATAAAAAGGAGAAGAACCACTATCAAGTGTTTGGATATATAAGTTCAACTCATTGCATGAAAAACATAATATCAAGTTTTATCGTCATGCAATTTGAAGCTAGCAAAAATTAAAGATGTGCAAGTTTAGCATGTTTGCTTTTCTTGAGATAGCAATTGTTTGCTTCTCTTTAGATTACAAGCTAGTAATTTTTATGATATGTAAGTTTTACAACATACAAGCTTGCAAAAATTTCGAAAGCAAATGCAAGATAGCTTTCTTGTGTAAGCTAATGATTCTTGCTTCCTATTGCAAAGTGCAAGTTGTAAGTTTTGCTTCTTGAGATAGGCAAGATAGCACTTTTGTAATTTTTATTTCTTAAGATAGGCAAGCTAGTAATCTTCAAGATAGCAAGCTCTTTCTTCTCTTTTGAGAAGTGCCATTTTTGCTTCCTTTGCAAAGTGCAAACTAGCAAAATTTTGCTTCATTCTTGAATTGTGCAAGCTAGCATCTTTCTCTTTGAGATGTGCTCATTAGCAACTCTTTCTCCCCCTTTGTCATTGGCAAAAAGAAGGGAAGACCCTTTATATTAATTTTCAAATTATGACAAGGGTAAGTATCAATCTTATTTGTGCATCATTATATTTTCAAATTAAAATATACATATTTTCAAAACCTTATATTTTATTTTTCATGCACGATATCGAAAAATAAATCAATCAACATTATGAGTATATCATACATGATACTAAAACATTAAAATTTTTAAGTATTTATCAACATGTTGATCATGATACCAAACATTAATCAATTAAAGTAGTCATGATACACATCATATGCATCACATACATCATCATAAAATAAAAAAAGTATTGCATCATTAAATTCAAATCATCAAAATCTCAACATTACTTTCAATAGATTCATACAAATCAATAAGATGGAGTAAAAGAATTTTCAAGAACAATGCTTTTCTCTTTTTTAGTTATTTAATTTCATGTGATTTATTTCATTTTTATGAAATAAAAATATGCATAAACATTTAGGATTAAAAAATGAATTTCATCATAAAAACCATCAAGACCAATAAATCACAAAAATTAGCATGTATAACGTTAAAATCTCATGCATAAAATTGTCAATCATGGCATCAAAACATTTAATATTTTCATTACATCATTATGCATTACTTCAAATCAAACATGATTTCATTTAATCAAAATCGAGAAACAATAATGGAAATCAATATGATATACATTATTACTTTTTAACCACATATAGCATGATTTCATAAGGCATTTTTATTCAAGTTCATTGTAGTCATGCATTTTTCTTTTTAGATGAATCTAACTTTTCATGCTTCGTTTCCATACAAAAGCCATGCATCATTTTTAAAATCAGAAGGCAATATGAAAATCATTAAGATATACATTATTGCTTCTCAAGCACATACATAGAATTAATCATATTTGGTGTGCAAGCATTAGATTAATATTTTATTATATTTTCATACAATTTTCATGATCATTTTCAAAATTACTTAGAAGGAAAAGCATGATTCCTAATTTTTTATATTTTTATTATGTTATGCAATTTTTAAAAAAAATTCTAAAGTAAATAAAAACGAAAATGCATAATGGAAAGCATAAGTAATTTCAAAATAAATTAAGGGGATTTTGATTACCTCATCGTTGAATGCCATTAAGGCATAGTTTGCCACCTCGCCTTTCTTGATTTTCTCCTCGTCTTCGGAGAAGCTCGATTTATCCCAATTCTTCTTCTTACGTTCAAAGCAAGTAGTTATATTCTTTTATTTTTATTTTATTAACTTTTTAAATTTCTTACTAAGTTCTAGTTCACCATCACTTGAGCTTATGCTTGAGTGGTCTTCAAATGTTCTAAGTTCAAAATCCTTCCTGTCTTTTGGAAGGTTGTTCATGAGTTCTTTACGTACATTGCATGTCATTTCATAGGTCATCAAAGACCCTATAAATTCTTTGAGAGGGAAATGGTTCAAATCTTTTGATTCTTGTAAAGCCGTTACTTTTGAATCTCAATCTTTAGAAAGAGAATGCAAAATCTTGTTTACAAGTTCAAAATCCAAAAAGCATTTGCCAAAGAGCTTTTAAACCATTGACGACATCCGTGAAACGGGTGTATATGTCAACAATGTTTTCGCTCGGCTTCATTCAAAAAAGCTCGAAATCATGCATTAAAAAAATTAATTTTCAAATCTATAACTTTGCTAGTTCCTTCATGCATGATTTCAACAGTGCACCAAATATCAAAAGCCATTTCACAAGTAGAAACACGATTAAACTTTGTTTTATCTAAGACGCAAAATAGAGCATTCATAGCTTTATCATTTAAAGAAAAAGTCTTCTTCTCCAAATCGTTCTAATCTTTCATTGGAAGAGAAGACCTTTTAAAGCCAGATTTGACAATGTGCCATAAATTCAAATCCAAAGAAAGCAAGAAATCTCTCATTCGAGTTTTCCAATAAGTGTAGTATGTCCCATTAAAAAAGGGAGGATGAATGAGAGAGTGACCCTTTTGGTTGCCAAAAAGAGTTATTTCCCTTAGGTGTTAAACCAACTAATAATTAACGAGGCTCTGATACCAATTGTTGGGATCAGGGGTCGGCACTAAGAGGGGGGGTGAATTAGTGCAGCGGATAAGAATGTCAAATTCGTAAAATCTCTTCATATGTTGAAAATTGATTCCGACATAAAAGTCGTTTCGTAAAGATAATAACTTTGAAAGTGTATTCATAAAGATAGCTTAAAGGCAGTAAGCACTTAAAGAGGTTTACAGTAAGGAAATAGCAAGAATAAAATGTAAATCGACATTTAGAGTAGTTCGGTCAATCTTAACCTACATCCACTTTTGGCTTCCTCTTCCGACGAGGTCACCGACGTCCACTAGAGGCCTTCCTTCAATAGGCGAAGGCCAACCACCTTTTTACACTCCTCTTCTCCTTTTACCGGGTTTAGGAGATAACCCTTACAATCACTCACTCACTCCTCTCTAAACAGAAATCTACTTTTAAGCTAGAGGAGGGATTCTCAAGAGATTGCAGCAATGTTCTTGCAGACTCCCAGCAAGCTCCTGGACTTTACGACGATCTTCTTGGTAAGTTTCGATGAGCTTCTCTGGCAAGCTCCGAGACTTCTCGGCTAGTTCCTCCAGAACATCCAACGAACGTCCGGACTTCCGACGAACTCTCAAACTCCCAACGTGATCTCGATCTTAACTCTAGGACTTCATTTTGCTTTATATCTTGCTATCATAGTTAATCCTGCACATGTAAAAACATACTTCGATCTAGACAATTAATACTAAGCATTAATCAAGTTGTCCAGCATGTCATTGGTCTCTCGACACTTCGTCCGATTCTTCGGCGCATCATCCTCTCCTATGGCCTATTGCCCAATCGGCTAGTTGACTCCATAACTTCGATATCCTTGGTATAGTATCCGATCTTCTTGGCCCGATGTCCGAATCCATAGCCCAAAGCCTTCTGTCGATACTTCGACCGATCCTCCGGCCCGATGTCCAATCTTCTGACTGTTGAATCTCGTATTTTGATGATGAAACCAATTAATAATTATGTTTATGTTTAATTGTATTTTGAGTGATGCAGGTCTACTCGATCAGGATTAGACAATTAAGGCAGGAGGAATTGACGTTGCGCCGGAGGAGATCACGTTAGGATATTGGATGGCAGATGGCTTCGGACGTCGGGCATCGGGCCAAGAGCGGAATTACGCCAAGGATATTGGCGTTGCGGAGGTCAACCGCTGATTGGGCAACAAGCCGCAAGAGAGGACGATGCGCCGAAGAATCAGACGAAGCGCCAACCAATGACGTGCCGAGCAACAGAATGTCAATTCGCTTTATAATAATTGTCTAGATCGGAGTAGAGTTTTTGCTTGTGTGTGCAGGATTAACTACGATAACGATGAAGACATAAAGCAAAACAAAGTGCTGGAGTCAAGCGCGAAGGATTTGTTGGGAGTTCGAGAGTTCGACGGAAGTCCGAAGGTTCGTCGGGAATGCTGCCGGAACTAGCCGAGAATGAGTAGGGAGCTTGCCGAAGGGTTTTTCGGAAGCTCGCCGGAAGGTTCGTTGGAAGTTCGCAGAGCTCACCGAGAAAGATCGGAGCTTACCGAAGAAGCTCGTTAGAACTCGCCAAGATCAAATCGTGAAGTCTAGGAGCTTGCCGGGAGTCCGCATAATAGTTTCCGAGAGTTTATCGGAAGACCGTCGAAAGTTCGCCGGAAGCTCGCCGAAAGAAGCCTTGACTTACGGACTTTGTAATAGCTTAGAAAATGTCTTTAAAATCGTAGTTAGGATATTAATTAAGGTTAGGATTAGGTGTTAATCCTATAACCCAAGTAGGGGCCAATTGGGCCCGAGTTCGGACTGGTTTGGGCCAAGTTTGGAGCCCAACCAGTGAGCTGATTTGGCCTAGGCGGTGGCACCGCTTAGGCTAGGCGGTGGCACCGCCCAGCACCCGAGAGCTGGGCGGTGACACCTCCTGGGCTGGGCGGTTGCACCGTCCAGCACCCGAGCACTGGGCGGTGGCACCGCTAGGCTGGGCGGTGGCACCGCCAGCATCGGGAACATAAGAGAATTCAAATTTTTGGAGTCCAAATTTGAATCCTCTTGAGGCCTATAAATACCCCTCAAGTCTCAGCTGAGACAACTTTTTGAGCAGCAAGTGATTGAGAGAAAAGTCTTAGAAGAGTCTTTGCTAGTCTTGTTTTCAATTTCCTAGTGTTCACCTCCTTCTTTCTTGTTGAAAATCTGTAAGAGAGTGAACCGCTTGTAAAAGTTGTAAGAGGGGTATTTACCCTTCCCTTTCAAGAGATTTGCTAGTGGAAGGTGGGAGCCTCATCGAAGAGGGGCCTCGCAAGTGGATGTAGGTCATTTGACCGAACCACTGTAAAATCGGCGTAATTTCTGGTTTGCATTTACTTATTGTCAATTACATTACTGCAAACCATTTGCACTTTAATGCTCTACTTCTTTGTCTCCGTCTTACTTATCTCTTCAAGTTAAAACGCAATCGAAACGGTTTCAAACGAAAACGTTACTTTTATCGTACGAAGTTTTCGAAAGTGTTTAAATCGTAAAAAGTTTATCACACTTTACCGCTGAACTAATTCACCCCCCCCCCCTCTTAGTTCCGCTCCGATCCTAACAATTGGTATCAGAGCTACATTTTTCTAACTTGGTTTAACACCCAAATAGAAATGGCTCTTTACGGCTTTCAAGAGGGTTACTCTCTCGTTTGTCCTCTCTTTTTCAATGGGACGGACTACACTTATTGGAAAACTCGAATGAGAGTTTTCTTACTTTCTTTGGATTTGAATTTATGGCACATAGTCGAAAATGGATTTGAAATGTCTTCTCTTCCAATGAACCAATGGAATGATTTGGAGAAGAAGATGTTTTCTTTAAACGCAAAGGCTATGAATGTCTTATTTTGCGCTTTGGACAAAATTGAGTTCAATCGGGTTTCTTTATGCGAAATGGCTTTCGACATATGGCACACTCTTGAAATCACACACGAAGGCACTTCTAGAGTTAAAGATTCGAAAATCAACATTTTAATGCATGATTTCGAGCTTTTTCAAATGAAGCCGAGCGAAACCATTGTTGACATGTACACCCATTTCACGGATGTCATCAATGGTTTACAAGCTCTTGGCAAATGTTTCTCGAATTTTGAACTTGTTAGTAAAGTTTTACGATCACTTTCTAAAGCTTGGGAATCAAAAGTAACGGTAATACAAGAAACAAAAGATTTAAATATTTTTCCACTTGAAGAACTTATCGGCTCATTAATGACAATAGAAATGGTGCACAATGCACATGATGAACACAATGAACACTTGAACCACCTTTCAAAGAACAGGAAGGATTTGGAACCTCGGACAAATGAATACCACTTGAGCGATGACTCAAGTGATGAGGACAATGATAAACTTGAACTTCGAACACCAACTCTTAATAAGTTCATTAAACAAAAATCTAAAATAAACAATAAACTTGAATGGAGGAAGAGGCCAAAGAAGAGGAAGGCAACGGATGAATCAAGAACTTCCAAAGGTGAAATGGCGAATTGGGCTTTGACGGGCTTCGACTACAAGGTAAGTAACTCAACTCTCTTGAATTATTTTGAAATTACTTGATGTTTTCCATGATGCATTTTCTCTTTTCTTTTGAATAATTATTTTTCTTGAAAATTGTATGTTTTATGTTAATAGAATAAAATGTTAGATTTAAATAATCATATATATGTGCTTGAGAAGCAAGAATGTGTATTTTGATGATTTCCATATTAACCTTCAATGATGATGCATGGTTTTTATATGGAAGGCTTGATGGTTTTTTTTTTAAACCTTGTTTTTGATTTTCAAACATGATGTATGTTTTTGACATAAGAACAAAACTTGAGCATGCTAATATAAAGTCAATCACATAAATTAAAACTAAAGAAGTTTTAGTTATCTATAAGAATCATTCAAAATTATGTTCAATGAAACCATTGCATAATGATGTAATGAAAATATTAAACATTTTGAAACCATGTTTTAGTGTCATGCAGAATGATCATGCTTAATAAATTTTGAAATTATGCATATAAATCTTGTGATTTATGGATTATTGATTTTTACCATAATGAAAGTGCCTTATTAATCTTTATTGTAATAAATCTTACACTTTCGGTTTTAAACATTATACATGTTTTTATTTGGTATAAGTGAAATAAAATCATATGAATTGAAACAACTAAAAAGAGGAAAATATTTTTTCCTTGAAAAATTATTTTTCTCTATCCTATTGATCTTGATGTTTATTATGATAAATCTATGTATACCATTTTGAATCTCTTGAAAGTAATGTTGATATTTTGATGATTTAAATTTGAAATGAGTTTTATCAAAATCATGATATTGATTTTTTGGAATAACATGAGATTACCTTTGATGATCATTTTGATTCATGGAATTTTGGATTCATGACTTGGTCTTACATTTGTTTATGAGATGGTTGAAATCTTTGTACGTTTGAATTCTTCCCTTCTCCTTTCAATTTATACATGTTATATGTTAAAGATTTAAAACCATGTTTTGGTATCATGCATATCTAAGAAATATTGATGTGACAAATTGAATAAGTTGAAAATGAATGATGATTTTTCTCTTGAATATAACTTGTGATATTTTTTATATAAATCATCATTTTGATTTCTCGACATTCGATACATGAGATTCTATTATAAATCAAAATTTCTCATTAATCAATCTTCTACGATTTTACTTGATATTCTCTTGAGAGGAGATTTTCTAAATGAATCATGATTTTTCCTTGTGAGTTCTTGGAGTTATTACTTGATTTTTCTTTTAAAACAAGATCTCTTCTTTGTACTCCTATGATTTTTCTTGATATTTTATTTAAAGAAGATATTTACTATATGAATCATGTCTTTTGGTATTCAAATGATTTTATCCTTCAGGATTTCTTTGTATTTATGGCTTACATGGCTTGAAATGTTTTGGTATGATGCATACAATGATGAAATATTCATAAAGTTAAAATGATGTATGCAATACTTATGATAATGATGTACATGATGTATTTATTGCATATGATGTGTATGATGAATGCTTTAAATGATGAATGTTTGGTATCATGATCAACATGTTGATAAATGCTTAAAAATTTTAATGTTTGAGTATCATGTATGATATGCATATTAATGATGATTGATTTATTTTTCGGTATCGTGCATGAAAAATAAGGTTATTGAAATTGTGTATGTTTTAATTTGAATATATAATGATGCACAAATAAGAATGATACTTACCTTTGTCATAATATGAAAATTGATATAAGGGTCTTCCCTTCTTTTTGACAATGACAAAGGGGGAGCAAGAATTTCTAGCGTGGACATCATGAAAAGAGGCAAAATTGCCTTCAAGCTATCTTTACGAATACACTTTCAAAGTTATTATCTTTACGAAATGGCTTTTATGTCGGAATCGGTTTTCAATGTACGAAGAGATTTTACGAAGTTGACGTTCTTATCCGTTGCACTAATTCACCTCCCTCCTAGTACCGACCCTTGATCCCAACAATTGGTATCAGAGTCTCATTATTTCTCAGTTGGTTTAACACCCAAGAGAAATGGCTCTTTTCGGCAACCAAGAGGGTCACTCTCTCATTCGTCCTCCCTTTTTTAATGGGATGGACTACACTTATTAGAAAACTCGAATGAGAGTTTTCTTGCTTTCTTTGGATTTGAATTTATGGCACATTGTCGAATCCAGCTTTAAAAGGTCTTCTCTTCCAATGAAAGATTGGAATGATTTGGAGAAGAAGACTTTTTCTTTAAATGATAAAGCTATGAATGCTCTATTTTGCACCTTAGATAAAACGAAGTTTAATCGTGTTTCTACTTGCGAAACGACTTTCGATATTTGGCGCACTCTTGAAATCACGCATGAAGGAACTAGCAAAGTTAAAGAGAAAATTAATTTTTTAATGTATGATTTTGAGCTTTTTCGAATGAAGTCGAGCGAAACTATTGTTGACATATACACCCATTTTACGAATGTCGTCAATGGTTTAAAATCTCTTGGTAAATGTTTTTTGGATTTTGAACTTGTAAACAAGATTTTGCGTTCTCTTTCTAAAGATTGGGATTCAAAAGTAATGGCTTTATAAGAATCAAAAGATTTGAACAATTTCTCTCTTGAAGAACTTATCGGGTCTTTGATGACCTATAAAATGATGTGCAATGCACGTAAAGAACTCATGAACAACCTTCCAAAAGATAGGAAGGATTTCGAACTTAAAACATTTGAAGACCACTCGAGCATAAGCTTAAGTGATAGTGAACTCAAACTTACTAAGAAATTTAAAAAGTTAATAAAACAAAAATTAAAGAACAAAAATAAAAAGAATGCAACTACTTGCTTTGAATGCAAGAAGAAGAATTAGGATGAATCGAGCTCCTCCGAAGACGAGGAGAAAATCAAAAAAGGTGAGGTGGCAAACTATGCATTAACGACATTCAACGATGAGGTAATCGAAACCCCCTTAATTTATTTTGAAATTACTTGATACTTTCCATGTTGCATTTTCTTTTGTATTTAGCTTAGATTTTTTTTTAAAAAATTGCATAATGTAATGAAAATGCAAAAAATTAGGAATCATGCTTATCCTTCTAAGTAATTTTTAAAAATGACCATGAAAATTATATGAAAATATAATAAAATATTAATCTAATGGTTGCACACCAAATATGATTAATTCTATGTATGTGCTTTAGAAGTAATAATGTATATCTTAATGATTTTCATATTGCCTTCCGATTTTAAAAATGATGCATGACTTTTGTATGGAAACTAAGCATGAAAAGGTAGATTCATCTAAAAAGAAAAATGCATGACTAGAATGAACTTGAATAAAAATATCTTATGAAATCGTGCTATATGCGGTTAAGAAGTAATAATGTGTATTGATTTCTTGTTTCTCGATTTTGATTAAATGAAATAATGTTTGATTTGAAGTAATGCATAATGATGTAATGAAAATATTAAATGTTTTGATACCATGATTGACAATTTTATGCATGAGATTTTAAAGTTATACATGATGATTTTTGTGATTTATTGGTCTTGATGGTTTTTATGAAAAAATTCATTTTTCGATCCTAAACATTTATGCACATTTTTTATTTGGTAAAAATAAAATAAATCACATGAATTTTAACAACTAAAAAATAGAAAAGCATTGTTCTTGAAAATTCTTTTTCTCCATCTTATTGATTTGTATGAATCTCTTGAAAGTAATATTGAGATTTTGATGATTTTGATGATTTGAATTTAATGAGTTTTATCGAAATCATGAACTTGATTTCTCATGAGTTATAACTTGAAATCATTTCTGAATCAAGATCTCATACCATGTGTTCTTGTATCTTCTTATTGAAATTTATTAAAATGAATCATAATTTTTTTTTTCAGAATTATAATTAAGAGATATTATACATAAATCGAGATCATTTATATGACATCTTTTTGCTATAGGAATGTCTTCATCTCATCATCATCTTGATTTCTCAATATTTGATACATGATATTTTTCTATAAATCAAGACTCTTCATACTATGACTCTTCTTGATATTGTCCATGTGATGGAATGATACATGCAATACTTTTTTTTTTTTTATGATGATGTATATGATGTATATGTTGTGTATCATGAATGTTTTAATTTATGAATGCTTAGTATCATGATCAACATGTTGATAAATGCTTAAAAATTTTAATGTTTTAGTATCATGTATGATATGCTCATAATGTTGATTGGTTTATTTTTCGATATTGTGTATGAAAAATGAAATGTAAGGTTTTGAAAATGTGCATGTTTTAATTTGAAAATATAATGGTGCATAAATAAGATTGATACTTACCCTCGTCATAATTTAAAAATTAATGTAAAGGATCTTCTCTTCTTTTTGCCAATGACAAAGGTGGAGAAAGAGTTGCTAATGAGCACATTTCAAAGAGAAAGATGCTAGCTTGCACAATTCAAGAATGAAGCAAAATTTTGCTAGCTTGCACTTTGCAAAGGAAGCAAAAATGACACTTCTCAAAAGAGAAGAAAGAGCTTGTTATCTTGAACATCACTAGCTTGCCTATCTTAAGAAATAAAAATTACAAAAGTGCTATCTTGCCTATCTCAAGAAGCAAAACTTGCAACTTGCACATTTCAATAGGAAGCAAGAATCGTTAGTTTACATAAGAAAGCTATCTTGCATTTGCTTTCGAAATTTTTGCAAGCTTGTTTGTTGTAAAACTTGCATATCTTAAAAATTGCTAGCTTGTAATCTAAAGAGAAGCAAACAGTTGCTATCTCAAGAAAAGCTAATATGCTAAACTTGCACATCTTTAATTTTTGCTAGCTTCAAATTGCATGATGATAAAACTTGGAGTTGAACTTATATATCCAAATACTTGATAGTGGTACTTCTCCTTTTTGTTGATGATAAAGGGGGAGGAGTATGATGATGACATGAATGATTTGATCATGACATGTTTGTGTAACATCCCTCATTTCTAAATTTTCGTATAAATTTCTAGTTATAATATAAGAATCCATTTTAAATTTGATAAAAGAGCCAAAGTATAAATCTAAGAATTTATTTATAAGATTTGGGGATCTATTCAAAGAAAAAAAATATATGAGGACCTATATGTAAACCCTAAGGACCTAATCGTAAATATAATAATGCAAGGACTAAACTGTAAAATGTATAAAATTACAAATCCCACCGCTTAAGCCTCTCTGCCTTCATTTTGAAGGAACTAGAGAAGGCAGATGTGTGGAAGAACAGAGGAAGAGAGAAAGAAGAAGAAAAAAAATGGGGGAAGAAGAAGAAGAGAAATTTGGGGCTTTGGGGTTTTCTTTGCTCAAATCGTCCCATTTGGGGTCATAATTCTCAAAGACAAGTATTCTAATCCCATCCTACAAAAATATTAGTCTCTGTTCTCATATTAATTCTGAATAATCTGAAAGACTTCTACTTAGAACCTGATATTTCTCTTGTTAGACACAAAACCATATTTTTAGTAAACTGACCCCTATAGATTGTTTCAGCCATAAATTTTAATACCAAATTTGGATTTAGTCAGGACCTTACTCATTTGAAATTAGACTCTTATATATTTCTTTTGATACTAATATTAAAAATTTTGGATACCGAATACTTACCCAAACTTCTGTTTCAAATGAGCCTATGGATGCTACAAAATAGGGTTCAAAATTTCTGACCTTTTGAAACTAAAATGCCTATAAGTCCCTGTTGGAAATTCTGATTTGTATCAAACTAACTTCATTTGAAACTAGACTTATAGATATTTCTTTAAATATATAGATTGAAAAATTTGGAATTCAAATGCCTATTATGTTATCTATTGAATCCGACCCTATGAATTATGTAAAACAGTGATTTTGTTTTTGACCTTTGGTTACTAAATAATTGGTAACTCCTTGTTGGAAATCTTGATTTGTACGAAACTTATTTCATCAGAAAATAGATTAACATATCTTCTAACAATAGCTTTCTTGAGGGTATTGGAGCATAATTTACAATCTGAAGTATTTGTTCAATGTGCCTCTCGAACTTTATCAGAAATCAAGCTATGGTCGATTTCGTATATTCTATTTTCATTCGCTTAGAAATAGATTTCATTCAGTTTCCTTCACTCAATTGAGGTTTATATTAATGCTTGAATTTTGGTTTGCTTTTGTCTATAAGTTATTTATATTCTTGAAACATATTGTGTAATATTTATGCTATATCGTATTGACTCATATAGGCACATGTATATCCCATTGTTCCACATTTGCTTTCGATATGTGCCTATTCCAGTTTCATTCCTTTGGATATTGAATTCATCTAACCTTCTTATTTGAATTGAGCTATATATGATTGCTTGGAATCCGTGTATACTTTTGCTTTCATTTCTTGAATACATTTGTGAAAGATTATTGCTTGCATCGTATTGACTCGTAAAGGCACATGTACGTTTTGTTGTTCTGTGTTTGCTTCCGATATGTGCTATTTATTATTCATACTGCCCTTTTTTACTCTAGTGTTGTGGGATAATGTGAACCTTTGCCAGAAATGATAAAGGGAGTTATGCATAGAGCCTGCGATGCTCTGTCGGCCCCCTTTGACTTCACCTAGACGTGGGTGGATGGAGCTCCCAAACGTGGGAGACTTCTGTCTAGTGGTTATTTAGAAATGGATGAATCATATTCTATTTGTGGTCCCACTATACCTTTTGTATGTTTGATATGATATCTAGAGCTTTGGTTATGTATTTCTGTATGTGCTTTGGATAAGAAAAATATGAATGCAACGTCACATACAACGTTTCAGCTTCTATTTCATATCATTCTTTTATATGCTCTGAAAGGTTCGTACACCATTGATACACTTTGAAATATTTCATATGCTATTGATATATTCTAGAAAGTCCTATTTGCCATTGATATGCTCAAAAATCTTTCATACATCATTGATAAGCTCCAAAACGTTTCATTGGTTATTAATATGCTCCAATTACTCTATGCTCCATCTGTTATAAACCAAATATGTTTGATTGAAATGACATTTGTGATTCTGCACCTAGTGAGATTATGTCTATGAATTCTTTATATTCTGCCTTGTATTTTGAAACCTTATTTGTTTGGAAATTGTCCTCTTTTGCCATGGATATGTTAGTCACTTGCTGAGCTTTATATGCCCACTCCATTGCTATATAAATTTTTTAGGATAGCTTGTCGCTTGCTTGAATGTTAAAATTGGGCTAAGGTAGCGGATAACTATTCAGAATGGTGGGCAAGTCTTGTTAGTTATTATGTTATTGTTGTATAAGCATATTTTGTATGTAATAAAATGTTATCGATGAATCAAAATGGATATACCTTATAAAAGTGTTAGAAGATCTCTCTTATTTGGAATTTCAGAACGTTAAGTCTAGTTTACGATGATATGAACTTGTGGTAAATGGTTGGAGTTCTGATTGTATAAATTACTTAGCTTGTGGATTTATAAATGTTGTTTATGTTTGTTAAGTTGGCTTGGGTTGCCATAAATGTGAATTATCGAGTGATGTGATATATACTGCACAAGTTTTATAGATGTGAATTTGATAGAATGTTTTTCAGTGTCCTCAAATGTTAGTTTGGATCCTAGATTGGTTTGTGATGAAAATTTTAATATTATCGATTATTTGAGGGGGCGTGATAGTTTGCTTGGATTTTTGAATCCAAGAGGATTTATATCAATAAGCTATATTGATAGGGGGAGTTTGTTAAAACTTCGAGAGTTAAGGTTAACTCCATCGTCGATTGGTTGTCATCATCAAAAAGGGGGAGATTGTTAAATCTCGTATTTTGATGATGAAACCAATTAATAAATGTTTATATTTTAATCTACGTTTTGAGTGATGCAGGATGCTTCATCAGGATGAGACAATTAAAGTAGAAAAAATCACATTGTGCTAGGGGAAAACATGTCAGAAGATTGGACGTCGAGCCAAAGGATTGGTCGATGTATCGACAGAAGGCTTCGAGTCGTAGATTCGGGCATCGGACCAAGAAGAGTGAACATTGCGCCAAGGATATCGGAGTTGCAGAGTAAACTGGCCGATTGGGCAATAGGCCACAGGAAAGGATGATGCGCCAAGGAATCAGACTAAGCATCGAGGGACAAATGACATGCCGGACAACTTGATTAATGCTTAGTATTAATTGTCTAGATCAAAGTATATTTTTACATGTGCAGGATTAACTACGATAGCAAGGCATGAAGCAAAATGAAGTCCTGGAGTCAAGATCGAGATCACGTTAGGAGTTTGAGAGTTCGTAGGAAGTCCGAACGTTCGTCGAAAGTTCTGGAGGAACCAGCCGAAAAGTCTCGGAGCTTGCCAGAAATGCTTGTCGGAACTCACCAAGAAGATCATCGTAAAGTCTAGGAGCTTGTCGGGAGTCCGTAAGAACATTATCGAGAGATCGTCGAAAGTTCGCTAGAAGCTCACCGGAATAATCAAGACTTACGGACTTGTTTAGCTTAGAATATGTCTTAGGATTTCGTAGTTAACACATAATTGGGCTTGGATTGGGCCAACCCAATTATGGGCCAGCTAGGCCCATATAAGAATTGTGTTGGGCCCAATAAGAAGTTCAAACAGTGCCCCAAGGATTCTCACCATCGTATCGTGGTACAGTCTTTGAGACTATATCAAACGGTGGTACCGCTAGTCTGGGTGGTTGTACCACCCCTAGCAGGGTGCCAGGTGGTGGTACCACCAGTCTGGGTGGTGGTACCGCCCAACACTGGCCCCCAAGCGGTGGTATCAACCAGGACAGTGTTAGTCAAACTGACACTAGGCAATGGTACCGCCCAGCGCAAGCGGTGGTACCACCCGTGCCCAGGGAACTCAGGATGGAAAAGTTTTACTCTCCAAGTTTGAATCAACTTGAAGTCTATAAATCCCTCTCTCATCCCTGGTTCAAGCATACAAGCACAAAGAGTTTAAAAGTGAAGAATTGCTGCTGCAATCTCTTGAGAAATCCCTCCTCTAGCTTAAAAGTAGATTTCTGTTTAGAGAGGAGTGAGTGAGTACTTGTAAGGGTTATCTCCTAAACCCGATAAAAGGAGAAGAGGGGTGTAAAAGGATGATTGGCCTTCGCCTATTGAAGGAAGGCCTCTAGTGGACTTCAGTGACCTCATCGGAGGAGGAAGCTAAAAGTGGATGTAGGTCAAGATTGACCGAACCACTCTAAATCTCGATTTGCATTTTATTCTTGCTATTTCCTTACTGCAAACCTCTTTAAGTACTTACTGCCTTCAAGCTATCTTTACGAATACACTTTGAAAGTTATTATCTTTACGAAATGGCTTTTACGTCGGAATCGGTTTTCAACATACGAAGAGATTGTACGAAGTTGACATTCTTATCCGCTACACTAATTCACCCTTTCTCTTAGTGCCGACCCTTGATCCCAACAGTATAGCCCAATGTCATACTACAGGTGGTGGTACCGTCGGTACCCTAAAATTTCAGGGGTTTAAATTTTGGGCTCCAAATTTGAATCAATTTGGGGCCTATAAATACCCCAGCTATTCCTGCATGGATAAGCAAGAAATATTGAGTAAAACTCTATGATTCTAAAGTTGTAGACCTTATAAATTTTAGTTCCCTCCTCCCAAAGCTTAGAGAGAGTTCTAAGGGATGTGTGAGAGGGATACTTTGTAAAAGAGGGGTGTAAAAGGTTGTCTCCTAAACCTATGAAAAGGAGATGAGAGTGTAAAAGGGTAGTTGGACTTCGCCCATTGATAGAAGACTGATAATGGATGCTAGTGGACTCGATGGAAGAGGAATCGGCGGAGTTGATATAGGTCACGACAACCGAACCACTATAAAAATCTGGTTTGCGTTTCATCTTGAGCAATTTACTTTAACTGCAAACCAATTTACTTACTTACTGCTTTAAATATATTTACAAATGTGTTTTAAGTTAAGATCTTTATGAAACGATCTTCGTTAGAATTGATTTTAATTGAAAGGAAACGATTTGAGTCCGTGATTTTACCGCTGCACTAATTCAACCCCCCCCCCCTCATAGTGCTGACTCGTTCCTAACAGTTGGTATCAGAGCCTCATTTTTCTCATTTAGTTTAACACCCAAAGAGAAATGGCTCTTTTTGGCTTTCAAGAGGGTCACTCTCTCATTCATCCTCCCTTATTTAATGGGATGGACTACACATATTGGAAAACTCAAATGACAGTTTTCTTACTTTCGTTGAATCTCAATTTATGGAATATAGTCAAATTTGGTTTCAAAAGTCTTCTCTTCCAATGAACGATTGGAATGAGTTGGAGAAAAAGACTTTCTCTTTAAATGCAAAGGTTATGAATGCCTTATTTTATGCCTTAGATAAAAATAAATTTAATCGGATTTCTACTTGCGAAATGGCTTTTGACATTTGGAATACTCTTGAAATCACACACGAAGGCACTACTAGAGTTAAAGATTTAAAAGTTAATCTTTTAATGCAAGATTTTGAATTGTTTCATATGAAACTAGCAAAACCGTTGTTGACATGTACACTTGTTTTACGGATATCGTTAATGGTTTAAAAGCACTTGGTAGAAGTTTTTTGGATTTTATACTTGTAAACAAAATTTTACATTCTCTTAATAAGAGTTGGGATCCAAAAGTAACTGCAATACAAGAGGCAAAAGATCTTAATAATTTTTCACTTGAAGAACTTTTTGATTCATTAATGACATATGAAATGGCGCACAATGCACAAAACGAACTTGAAAATAACCTTCCAAAGAACAGGAAGGATTTTGGACTTAGAACAATCGAAGACCACTTGAGCATAAGCTCAAGTGATGGTGAACTTGAACTCCTCACTATGAAATTTAAAAAGTTTATGAAACAAAAATTAAAGAACAAAAAAAATGCAACTACTTGCTATGAATGCAAGAAGAAAGAAGTACTTTGAGATGAATCGAGCTCCTCCAAATACGAGAAGAAAATTAACAAAGGCGAGGTGACAAATTATGCCTTAACGGCTTTCGACGATGAGGTAACTAAAATTCATTTAATTTATTTCAAAATTACATGATGCTTTAGCATAAGTTATTTTTAATTTAGTTTAAAAAAATTATATATAATTTTTTCTTAAAAATTGCATGTTTAATGTTGTAAAAAAAAATAAAAAATTAGGGATAATGCTTTTATTTTTCTAGCTTATTTTGAAAAAATGATCATGATAATTGCATATTTTATGAAAATATAATAAAATGATAATTCTATGCAAGTTTTAAGAAGCAATAATGGTTTTCATATTGCCTTTCGATTATAAATGATGATGCATGGCTTTTGTATAGAAAACTAGGTATGAAAAGTTAGATTCACCTAAAAAGAAAAATGCATAACTACAACAAACAAAATGATTTTGATGGAAAATGCTTTCTGAAATTATGCTTGATGTTTTAATGATGTAATGAAGTAATAATTTGTATCATAATGATTTTTATTGATCTTGATGATTTCTATGATTTTTCTTGCTCTTTCGATTTTAAACTATGATATATGGTTTTCATATGAAAAACTTGAGCATCCTAATATGAAATCAATCACACAAAATAAAACACATAAAAAGAAAATTATATTATCATTGGAATCAAAATGATAAACCAAATCACTTGTTTAAAGAAGCCTTTGTTTAATGTGTTATATTTTTGGTCATGACGAGGAAATTTGTTTTTTGGTTTAAATGATGATATATGCTTCGATTTGGCATAAATAAAAAAGGTATACTTCTATGAAGCAAACAACTTAAAATGAAACAACCAAAAAGGGAATGCATTTTGAAAATAAATGTTTGTATCATATTTGATTATTTTACATTTTTTAAACTATGCATGATGCGTTGAAGTAGTAATGGTTTGAATGCATGAATCGACAATTTTTTTTTGTCACACGAATCATGACTTCGTCACTTGATACTCTAAATTTTTTATGATTCATGAAAAATTGAGACATTATGCATGAATCAAGTTCTCGTGTGAATCTATCTATATTGCCTTCATTGAATTTTTTGAAAAGTAATTTTGATGATCATTTTGATTATTTAAAACAAGAATTGTCAAAATGATTCATGGAATTTTGGATTCATGACTTCATCTTTCATTTGTTTATAAGATGGTTGAAATCTTTGTACTTTCGAATTCTTCCCTTCTCCTTTCAATTTTTTGAAAGTATGCATGTTATATGTTGAAGATTTGAAAACATGTTTTGGTATCATGAATACCTAAGAAATATTGATTTGACAAATTGAATGAGTTGAAAATGAATGATGATTTTTTTTCTCTCGATTATAACTTGTGATACTTCTTATATGAATCATCATCTTAATTTCTCGATATTTGATATCATCATAATGTGAAATATTTATGATTTGGAATGATGCATACAATATTTATGATTTTATTATGATGATATGATGTATTGCATATAATATGAATCATATTTAAAATTGCTTTGACTTGAATTCAATTTGAATTCAATGTTTATCTCAATTATGGTATATTGCAATATGAATGACACTTTATCTTTGTCATGATTTAAAAATTATTGTAAAGGGAAAAAGAGATACAAAATTATATTCTTCCCTTCTATTTGATAATGATAAAGGGGGAGAGAGCTTACTTGCATATCTAAAGAGAAGCAAAAATTGCAAACGTATATATCACAAAAAGAGACAAAACTTTTTAGTTTGCTCATCTTAAAAGCAAGAAATGCTATCTTGCAATCTCAAAAGAAGCAATAGTGCTATCTTGCCTTTCTCAAGAAGCAAAACTTGCAACTTGCACTTTGCAAAAGGAAGCAAGAATCGCTAGCTTGCACACTTCAACAAGAAAGTTATCTTGCATTTGCTTTTGAAATATTGCTAGCTTACACCTCCTAAAATAAAAAAAATAAAAAATTTTTGATATCTTGTATGTTGTAAACTTGCTATCTCACTACCTTGCATATATAAAACTTAATAACTTGCATGTTCTAATATATGTTAGGATCAAGAACAACACTAAGAGGGGGGGCGAATTAGTGCAGCGGAAAACTTTCATTATTTCAAAAAACTTATTTCCATTAAAATTGATTCCGATAAGAATGGTTTCGATTCAATCCATTTCAGAAAGAATTCAAACTTGAAAGCTTTCGTGAAAGTGCAAAAGAAGACTAAGGTGATTTGCAGTAATATATATTGCATAAATGAAAAGCGTGGGTTTCGTAAAGTCTTCGTACGATTAAAGCCAATCTCGGAAGGTATTTAATTGAAAGCGTTTGTAAGTGTAGTTAAAGCACAGTAAGGAGGAGAGACAGTTTACTATAAAAGAAAGTTGCTCAAAGTAAATGCAAACCGAGATTTAGAGTCGTTCGGTCAATGTGACCTACATCCACTTTCAAATTCCTCCTCCGACGAGGTCTTTGGCGTCCACTAAAGGCTTTTCTTCAATAGGTGAAGACCAACCACCTCTTTTACAATGCTTTCTCCTTTTCACGGGTTTAGGAGAGAACCCTTAAAAGTCTCACACCTCTCTTGAAAGATCTCAATACTTAGAAAGGGAGGAGGAGAACTCTAGCACTTTTACAACTCTTTAACACTTCAAAGACTTAAGAATATATCAATTTTTCATGCCCTTTCATGCAGAAAAGGGTGAGGTATTTATAGACCCCAATGGCTTTAAAAAATGGAGTCAAGAAGTGTCTCATCTCAGATTTTCGGGGTACTGGCAATACCACCGACATTACCGGGCAGTAATAACGCCTGACACCTAACACTGGGTGGTACTATCACTCAGTCTAGGTAGTACCATCGCCTGATAGAGCTTGGAGACCAAGCTCTGGCGGTACCACTGCTTAACAAGGGTGGTACCATTGCTAGCAGCAATAACTGCCGACGGTGCCACCGAATGACAAGGGCGGTACCAACGCCGGCCCTAGCGGTGCCACCGCTAGGTAGGAATTCAAGGGCTGAATGGGCCGCTCCATTCGGCCCAATTCAGCCCTGTCAAGGGCTCAATTAGCCCCTAATTAAGTTAGTGGAATTACCTTCCAATCTTAACTTAATTTACACTCTAACTATGATAATTAAGACATGTTTACTACACTTCTTGTTCCGGTGCATCAATTGCTCTTCCGGTGAGCTTCCGGCGTACTTTCGGCGAACATCCAACAAACTCTCAGCAATACTCCGGCGGACTCTCGGCAAGCTCCTAGACTTTACGACGATCTTCTTAGCTAGTTCTGACGAGCTTCTATGGCAAGCTCCTAGACTTCTTAGTTGGTTCCCGCAGAACTTCCGACGAACGTTTGGACTTCCGACGAACTCTCGAACTCCCAACATGATCTTAATCTTAACTCCGCCACAACACCTACTTTATGTCTTACTGCCATTGTAGTTAATCCTGCACACTTTTTTCAACATATAGATTAGATCGAACAAATTACAATTGACTTCATTATCAAAATCCGAGATTCAACAATCTCTCCCTTTTTTATGATGACAATCAATTGATGATGGAGTTAACCTTAACTCCCCCTATCTATATGCCATACTTGAGAAAAGACATTCTTGAATTTAAGAGACATTGATAAGTTAAGTTTATTTAAACTTATCAATACATATATCATAATTCCTATCATGATCTAACATTCTCAAAATGATATCAAGGCATGATATCCATTTTCAAGTATGATATTTCAAATATAAAAGATGACAAAGATAGCAATTCATCATTCTATGGTAAGATATCAATTGTAAAATTACAAGTTAAGCTCTAGATATTTTATCATAATGAAGAAAATTTATTAAGCAAACATTTCAAGTATGTATGATGAAATACATTGCATACATTTATCATCAATTTATCACATTTGGGTGTTATTTCTCCCCCTTTGTCATTAACAAAAAGGAGAACGATTCAACAATATATGCAAGTGTGGTAAAAATTCATACCACATTTCAATTTGTATACCAATCATATTTCAAGCATTTATGACATGGTATCATTCAAAAGTTCTCACATTAAAAGTTATAAATATTTAAAGAGATGGCTTCCATCAACTTCTCCCTTTTTATTTTTCATCAAAACTTTGCATGAAGAAGGAGAGTAAGGAGGAAAATCCATTGAAAATCAACTTAAATGAAGTTAAAAATGATAAAAGAGTTTCATTAAATCATACTTCAATTTTCACAATGATCGAGATATTCATGTGAAATCAAATCCTCATTCTTGTAAATGTTCATCTCATCAAAAATTCATAACAAATTCTTCCTTCATTAAGAAAGAATTCATATGAAAGAATCATTATACGAAGGATAAAAGAAATTTTAATAAAAGAAATTTCATGAATAATCATATCGAATCCATTTCTCATTAAAAATTCATAAGAGATAAACCCGTGAGAGATGCATTTGTCAATTAATTCTATGTATAAAAAATCATTAAGTGATGGAGCAAGGATATGAAATAAACTTGATATGGCATAGACTCATGAAAGCTCCATTCAAGAAATACATTAAGTCTGGAAAAGAAATATAATAAATTCATACATTCGGACAAATTAACATTCCTAACTCTCTTCTAATAAAATCAAATTGTTCTTCACTTAAAGGCTTTGTAAAAATATTGGCTAATTGATATTTTGTATCAATAAACTCTAGGATTACATCATGATTAGTGACATGATCTCGTATAAAGTGATGCCTAATATCAATATGTTTTGTTCTAGAGTGTTGAATAAGATTTTTTGTTAAACATATTGCACTTGTGTTATCACATTTTATGAAAATATTTTTAAGATGAATCTTGTAATCCTCTAAAGTGTTTTTCATCCACACAACTTGTGCACAATATGCACTAGCTGTAATGTATTCAACTTCGGTTGTAAATAATGCAACCAAGTTTTGTTTCTTGGAAGACCAAGAAATAAGTGCTTGTCTTAAAAATTGACATGTTCCGGATATGCTTTTTTTATCTAATCTACGTCCAGCAAAATCTGCATCAGCATAAGTAATTAGCTCAAAGTTCTTAGATTTTGGATACTATAATCCTAGATTTGTGGTTCCTTTAAGTTATCTAAGTATTCTTTTAACTACTTTGAGATGAGATATCTTAGGATTAGATTGAAACCTAGAACAAAGTCCTATACAAAACATAATATCCGGTCTAGTTGCGGTGAGGTAAAGTAAACTTCCTATCATACTCCTATAAGCTTTTTGATCAAAGCTTTCTCCACTTTCATCAATTTCTAACTTAGTGGAGGTGCTCATAGGAGTGTTGATAGCCTTTGAGCTATCCATATTAAACTTTTTTAGTAAATCTAAAGCATATTTTGTTTGACTAAGAAATATACGATTACTTAGTTGTTTGATTTGTAAGCCCAAAAAGAAAGTTAATTCCCCCATCAAACTCATTTCAAATTCAAGACTCATACTTTTAGCAAATGATTCACAAAGAGATTCATTCGTGGAACCGAAAATAATATCATCAATATAAATTTGAACAATAAGAAATTATTTTCAAAACTTTTGATAAATAATGTAGTATTGACCTTGCCTTTAGAGAAATTATTTTCAATAAGAAATGAACTAGATCTCTCATACCAAGCCTTTGGGGCTTATTTTAAACCATAGAGAGCTTTAGTCAATTTAAAAACATGATTAGGGAGACTGTCATTCTCAAATCCGAGAGGTTGTTCAACATAAACTTATTCGGAAATAAAGCCATTAAGAAAAGCACTTTTAACATTCATTTGAAATAACTTAAAATTATTACTACTAGCATAGGCCAGAAGAATCATTATGGCTTCTAATCGAACCATAGGAGCGAAGGTTTCTTCGTAATCGATACATTCTTCTTGAGTGAAACCTTTGGCTACTAATCTAGCCTTATTTCTAACCATGATACCTTATTCATCTTGCTTGTTTCTAAAGACTCATTTAGTATCAATAACTAAATGGTCATTTGGCATAGGCACAAGCTTCCATATCTCATTTCTCTCAAATTGATTTAACTCAACTTCATTGCGATGATCCATGAATCATCTTTCATGGTCTCATCAATGCATTTAGGTTCAATTTGGGAGAGAAAAGCGGCGTTGGCACAAAAATTTTTAAGAGAAGAACATGTTTGAACCCCTTTAGATGTGTCTCCTGTGATTAGCTCCTTAGGATGAGCATCTATATACTTTCAATCCTTGGGTAAGGATGTTTCAGAAGTAGATGCATCCAAGTTGCTAGATGGAGAAAGAGTTTCATTTAAATTCAAAGCATCAAAATTAACATTATCATCAAAATCATTTTTCTTAATTTCGAAAACCTCATTAAAAACAACATAAATGAATTCTTCTATAATCAAAGTTCTTTTATTAAAGATGTGAAATGCTTTAGAAATAGAAGAATAACTAAGAAAAATTTCTTCATCAGATTTAGCATCAATTTTTACTAAGGCATATTTTTCATTCAAGATAAAACACTTACACCTAAAAACTTTAAAATATGAAACATTGGATTTTTTGTTTTTCCACAACTCATAAGGAGTTTTGGTGAGTAAGGGTCTTACTAGAACTCTATTCATGACATAGCATGCCGTGTTTATGGCTTCGGCCCAAAAATATTTGGGTAGGTTATGTTCATTCAACATGGTTCTTCTCATTTCTTATAAATTTCTATTCTTTCTTTCTACTACTCCATTTTGTTAAGAATTTCTTGGAGTAGAGAAGTTGTGGTTGTATCCATTAGATTCACAAAATTCTTAAAAATCATAGTTTTGAAATTCATTACCATGATCACTTTGAATTGATGAAATCATAAAACCCTTTTCACTTTGAACAAGTTTACAAAACTTAGAGAAATACCTAAAGCATTCACTTTTATGTGCTAAAAAATAAGTCCATGTGTATCTACTATAATCATTCATGATGACAAATGCGTATTTGCTACCTCCTAGGTTTGATGTAGCAATTCGTCCGAACAAGTCCATATGGATCAATTGTAAAGATCTAGAGGTGCTTATTTGGTTCTTAAGTTTGAAGCTACCTTTTATTTGTTTTCCTAGTTGACAAGCATCACATACATTATCTTTGACGAACTTGATATGAGGAATTCCTCTTACAAGTTCTTTAGATAAAATTTGGGTGATTAGTTTCATGCTAGCATAACCTATATCTGCTATGCCAAAGCCAAGCATCGTCATTCAAAACTGAAAAATATATTTCATTGCAAAGATCATTAATGTCAATGGTGTATATGTTATTTTGTTTAAGTGCAATCATAGATGTGTTTTTGTATGGTTTTTCAATAATGCAAGTATTAGATTCAAATTTAACAATATATCTTTTATCACACAATTGACTAATGCTCAAGAGGTTATGCTTTAAGCCATCAACTAACAATATATTTTCAATAAAGAAGTTAGATTTGTTATCTATGGTTCTTTTGCCAATGATTTTACCCTTGTTGTTATCTTCGAAGGTGACATATCCTTCGTCTATGCTAGTGAGCTTAGAGAATTGAGATGGATCTCCGATCATATTCCTTGAGCATCCACTATCAAGGTACCATCTCTTGCTCCTAGCTTGTGATGGTAAATGTTTCTATAAAAAATGATGATTTTTAGGTACCCATTTGACCTTGGGTGCCTCAAAAATCGATCTAAATTGCTTATCATGTTGCATTGAGTCATTTGAGGTTCTTTTAGGAATCCAAATCAATTTATGTGGACTACATTTCTTAAATGGACAATGATAAGCTATATGCCCAAATTTGCAACAAAAGTTACATTTCTTTTGGGGTAAAACATACAAGGTAGGGCCTTTAACAAAGGTGGTTGGATTATGGTGAGAGCTACTCACAAAATCGATTTCGCCTTGTCTATAAACATGACCCTTATTTGCAAGGATTATGTTCAAGGATTTGCTACCAACCTCCAACTTCTCTAAGGTTTTCTTAAGTAGCATATTTTCCTTTCGAAGTATTTCTAATTCATGGCATTTTGTGCAGGAAGCTAAGCTACTTTCATGCTCAATCTTTACTCTATCAAAGGTGCTAATAAGAGAAGCATGTTCCTTTTTTAAAGAATTATAATTTTTACTCAAAATTCTACATTCATCAAATAATTCATGAAAAACACTTGAAAGCTCATCGAAAGTTAAATTTGCGTCTAATGAATTTGTTACCTCATCTCCAGTAGCCATTAGCGCATAGTGAGCAACTTGCTCGGTGTTGGTTGGCTCCTCTTCTTCAGAAGTACTTGAGTCATCCCATGTAGCTTTAAGCGCCTTCTTCTTTGGTTGCCTTCTCTTTGCTTGGGGACATTCACTCTTGAAGTGTCCCGACTTCTTGCATTCATAGCATATCACTTGTTCTTTCTTTGGTTCAAATTATTTTTAGTATCATTTTTGAATTTATTTCTTTTTATAATTTTTTTGAATTTTCTTGTTAATAGTGCCAAGTTTTCATCAAAGTCCTCATCACTTGAGTATTCTTTCAAGTGGTCTTCTTGTGTTCTTAGTGCTATATCCTTCCTGTTCTTTGGAAGGGTGTCCTCAAGCTCTTCATGACCTTTGCATGTCATTTCATAGGTCATTAGTGACCCAATTAGTTTTTCAAGAGGAAAATTATTTAGATCTTTGGCCTATTGAATGACCGTTACTTTAGAGTCCCAACTCTTTGGAAGGGATCTTAAAATTTTATTAACAAGTTCAAAATCTGAGAAACCTTTACCAAGTCCTTTTAGACCATTGACAATATCCGTAAATCGGGTGTATATGTTAGAACCCTTGTAGATTCTAAACTTGGGGTTGATCTCTTTAGGGGATCGGCCTCCATGGAACTCTATAGGGGTTCCTCCCTCCAAGTTGCTGCTCAAAGGCTGCAGAAAAGATTCATCTATTGCTTATGAAAAGAGGAGGAATATATGACTATTTATAGAACTTCTAAACCCTAACTCCTAATAGGACTCCTACTCAAGACTCCTACTTTTAACCAACTCCTAATAGGACTCCTACTTAAGACTCCTATTCCTTTACAACTCCTAATTCTTAAGACTCATATTCCTTTACAACTCCTAATTCTTCTTTAAGAAACAACCTCCTAACCCTAGCCGGCCTCTTTACCTCTTTAATAGGGGTCGGCTTAGGTAGGTTTTACATGAATGTCCCTCTCAATTAGGACTCTCCTAGCTAGAGTCCTAACAGACCCGCCCTCTTCAAATCAGCCTTGTCCTCGAGGCTGACGATTCTTGAATTCTGGGAATTTGATCTTCAAGTCGTCATAGTTCTCCCAAGTGGCATCTTTTGATAATAGGTTCGCCCACTGTATTAGCACTTCAGTGGGTTGTCATCGTTGAGTCACAATCCGTCGATCAATAATAGCACTTGATTGGGTCTGGAGTTCTTCTTGCGTAGTCATATTTGGTGGGTGGCTTTGGGCTATCTCCAAGCACTTATTTACAACTTTTATTTGGCCATCGGTTTGTGGGTGATATGCCATACTCCTTTTCAATTTAATACCCTGCATATGGAATAACTTTGTCCAAAATCTGCTTATGAAGATGCAAGTAGAATTTGTCACAAGCATAATGTATCCCTTATAGTGTAATTCTTTTGAGTCCCAATTGTAATGAGCCACGGAGCTTGGTGCTTCCTCCATTTTTTTTTTTTTTTATAATCTTACTAGTCTCTGAATCTTCCTACCATTCTATCTTAATATCCTCAAGGAAGTTGCTAGTTGGAAGTGAAACGGCCGAAACTTCAGCTTGCTCGGGTAGTTGCGAAAGCGCATCTGCAAGAACATTCTCTTCCCCCTTTTTGTAAGTTATTTCATAATCAAATCTAAGAAGTTTTGTTACCCATTTTTGCTGCTTAGGGGGTGATATCTTTCGCTCCAAAAAGTACTTAAGGTTTTTTTGGTCAGTTTTAATTTGAAATCATCGACCAATCAAGTAGGGTCTCCACCGCGTTGCTGCGCACACAATGGCGAGCATCTCCTTATCATATGTTGACTTATTTTGATAGGAGGGAGATAATGCCTTGCTAGTGTATGCGAGTGGTCGACCATCTTGCATGAGAATGACTCCAATTCTGACTCCAGATGTGTCGGCCTCAATAATGAAGGATCGGTTGAAATCTGATAGTGTTAGCACCAGCGTCGTCGTCATGGCTGCCTTAAGTTTGTCGAAGGCAGCGGAGGCTCTGTCAGACCATTGGAAGACATCTTTTTTCAGTAAGGAAGTAACTGGTGCACTAATCTCTCCATAGTTTTTCACGAACTTGCAGTAGTAGCTTGTTAAACCCAAAAAGCCATGTAGCAATTTTATGTTCCTCGGGGTCAGCCAGTTTTGCAGTGCTCCAATTTTGAAGGGGTCTACTACCACACCTTTCTCTGATATGATATGCCCAAGATATTCCACCTTCTTTTGAAGAAAGCAAAAATTCATAGTGGTTGTTGTGTGTTCAAAAGGTGGTTTTCGGTATGTCTTCTTCGCATACTCGTATTTGATAATACCCGGATCGAAGGTCCAGCTTTGTGAAGATTTGTGCTCCCTTAGCAACTTATCTACTACTGGAATAGGATATTTATCCTTGATGGTTATGCCATTGAGAGCTCGGTAATCAACACATAATCGCCATATTCCATCCTTCTTTCGTATGAGGACCACCGGTGAAGAGTAAGGGCTGCAACATGGCCGGATAACTCCTGTTTTGAGCATCTCTTTTACAATCCTTTCTATTTCATCCTTCTGGAGATGTGGATACTGATATGGCTGAGCATATGCTGCAGATTTTCCTGGAAGAATCATTATACAATGATCATGCCGACGGGTAAGAGGTAGGTTGCACGGTTCGTCAAATATATCTGAAAATTCAGCAAGCAAAGGAAGTATATTTGGATCTTCAAATTTTGTTGGCTCTCCCTTAGTTTGCTGCTCAAGTTGTACCAAAAGGCCGCTGCATACTTTATGCAAAACCTTCTTCATTTGTTGTGTGCAAATCGTCGTTATGTCGCCCTCACGTTTCCCGTTCAGTATCACCTGTTTCTCCTTACTGTAAAATTTCATAATTAGTTGCATAAAATTCCAAGAAATATCACATAATGTCGTCAACCATTTAATTATGAGCATGGCCTCATGATCATCAAGAGGGAGAAGGAAGAAATCTGCAATTATCTCTTGGTCCTGCAGCAATAGTTTCTCCTGCGGGCGCCTACGATCACAATTCAAAATCCGTCCGTCGACGACCTTAACGTCAAACCTGCTGCAATTATCAATAGGTAAGGCCATCTGGATAGTAACCTTACTATTTAGAAAGTTATTAGAACTGCCCGTGTCGATGAGAATAGTGATTGGTTGTTGTTTGAGAAGGCCTCCAACTTTCATCGTTTGCAGGTTTGAGTAGTCGGCTAGTGCATGTACCGTAACTTCAGTCGGTTGTGGCTCTTCTTCTGCATCTTCTTCTTCATGTTCAAAGCTGTCTTCTGGATGTTCAATGACCTCTTCTTCTATTGGTTCAATCATAAGAAGTCTCCCTTTACTACAGCGATGCTCACGGCTCCACGGCTCGTCATAATGCCAACATAACCCCTTCGCATATCGCTCCCGAAGCTCTTCTCTTGTTGACCTCTTTGGTGTAAGGACTTGGTCAATAGTAGGGGGGGCTAAGGGCTTCAATATTACTGGTTGAGGAGTGACCCTAGTCCTCCGAGCTTCATGGTTCAATTGCTCCTCTTGATGTCGTGCGAAAGAGATGGCTGCCATAAGTGTATACGGTTGTCGCGCTTTAACTTCTCCTCGGATCTCCGGCTTCAAGCCCTCAATGAAGGTCCTCAATAGCTGTTTTTGAGACCAATCATGAGTTTGATTAGATAACCTTTCAAACCTGGTTTGGTACTCCTGAATGGTGGAGGTTTGTCGGATCTTTGCTAGTTGTTCATCAATATTCTCGTAATCGGTTGGTCTGAAGCGAATCAGCAGTCCTTCTTTGAATTGTCACCATGAAAGGACTCCATAAGTATGTTCAAACCAATCAAACCACTGTATAGCATACCCTTCAAGATGTATAGCTGCAATTTTCACCATAGATACATCCGCAGTTTTGTGGTACCGAAAATATCGCTCCGCGCGCGAGATCCAACCAATCGGGTCTCCTTCTTCCCATCTAGGGAAGTCCACTCTCATGCATGGATAGTTGGGGTTGGTCATAGAGCCTACCGTCCCTTGGAAGTCATTTCTTCGGGCTTGGTGTGATTGGGCAAAGCTCTCTCCTTGATATGATTTCTTCGGGCTTAGTGGTCGGCCCAATCTGAGTTCGGCAAAGAGCGTCCGAATCTTATCCTCTATTCGCGCCTCCAAGGCTTCGAATTTAGCATCGATTGCCTCCTTAGATGCCATAGTATATGGCCCCAAATCAATGATGTTAAAATCTCTCTTTTGCTGTTGGGTTAAAGGCATGTATAGGTTGAGAGAAGTGATGGTCGAAAGTGTTGGTGGATTGGTGGATGTAGGCTGCGGTTTAGGCTTGTTTTGTGGCTGTTTTGGGTGCAGTTTGAGGGTGTGGTTTGGTAGAGTTTTAGGGCTATGGATGAAAGTTTTGGATCTATGGTAGATGGTAGTAAAGGTTTGACAGAAATCCGTGGAAGTTGCAGCAAGTATGTGCTGTCTTGTAAGAGTAGAATTGTCGTTGAAGAAACAACGGTTTCTCGACGTAATTTCCACCAAAAACTTGAGAGAATTGAGGAGGGAATTGATAAAAAAATCACATTTTATATGACAGCAAGGATATCTAATTTAATCAAGAAAATTTCAGCAGTATAACAGCAAGGAAATTGGTGCAAGTTGTAATTGCAGAATTGTCGTCGAAAAATTTCAGTGGGATACGATGAAAATTTGCAGCAACATAAAATCGTTTTTAGAGATGAATTTCTTAATAGATCAATCTTAGATGGAAGCCAAGATGATCTATGAAGTGTATAAGAAATTTCATTCAAAAAAGATTGCAAATAGATGGGTTAAGGCAACGATATGCAGCTGAAATTTTCTGCAGCATAGATTTTCAAGTGCAGCAGATTGGACATAAAAGATCAGTAGTTTATATTGAGAATATTTCGATGAAACCAAAGGGAAATCTACTGTTAGGAAGTGTCAAAGAAGTCATAAAAATTTTGTAGAAATTTGGATAGAAAAAGCACAGTAGCAAGATCAAATAGATGGTGCTATGCGGCTTGAATTCTGCAATTCAAGTGCAGCAGATTGGACATAAAAGATCAGTAGTTTATATTGAGAATTTTTTGATGAAACCAAAGGGAAATCCACTGTTAGGAAGTGTCAAAGATGTCATAAAAATATCGTAGAAATTTAGATAGAAAAAGCACAGTAGCAAGATCAAATAGATGGTGCTATGCGGCTGGAATTCTGTAATGTATCTTTCGTCGTAGAGATGAAAACTTTATGACGAAAAGTTTATGCAGCAATATAGGAACGATTTTTTTTTTTTTTTGGATTTTCGAATAAGGATAACTAAATTGCAGCAGCAGTAAGGTAGGAAACCAGAACCTGTTGCAATTCACTGGGAGATCAAAGGATGATCCGTGGTGGTAGAGATGATGGCGGAATTCGGTGACGATCTTTTAAGCAATTGTGGGAATTGCTTTGGATGGTTGTGTAGGGTTGATGGATGGCTGTGGAAGGGCAGCGAGACGCTAAGAACGCTGCTCTAATACCAGGTGTTAGAACCCTTACAGATTCTAAACTTGGGGTTGATCTCTTTAGGGGATCGACCTCCGTGGAACTCTATAGGGGTTCCTCCCTCCAAGTTGCTGCTCAAAGGCTGCAGAAAATATTCATCTATTACTTAAGAAAAGAGGAGGAATACATGACTATTTATAGGGCTTCTAAATCCTAACTCCTAATAGGACTCCTACTCAAGACTCCTACTTCTAACCAACTCCTAATAGGACTCCTACTTAAGACTCATATTCCTTTACAACTCCTAATTCTTAAGACTCCTATTCCTTTACAACTCCTAATTCTTCTTTAAGAAACAACCTCCTAACCCTAGCCGACCTCTTTACCTCTTTAATAGAGGTCGGCTTAGGTAGGTTTTACATGAATGTCCCTCTCAATTAGGACTCTCCTAGCTAGAGTCCTAACAGTATATGTCTCCAATGGTCTCACTCGGTTTCATTCGAAACAACTTATAAGAATGCATGAAAAGATTAATTTTTGACTCCTTCACTCTACTAGTGCATTCATGAGTCACTTCGAGTGTGTGCCAAATGTCAAAAGCAATTTCACAAATCGATACTCAATTAAACCCATTTTTATATAATGCACAAAATAAAGCATTCATAGCATTTGCATCTAAAGTAAAAGTCTTCTTCTCCAACTCATTCCAATCATTCATTAGAAGAGAAGACTTTTGAAAACCATTTTTGACAACATTCCAAAGCTCAAAATCCATTAGAATTAGGAAGAACCTCATTCTAGTCTTTCAATATATGTAATCCGTCCCATTGAACATGGGCAGATGTGTAATTGAATAGCCCTCTAAGTTGCCAACAAATGTCATCTCTCTTAGGTTTAAAACTAAATGAGAGTGAACCTTGCTCTGATACCAATTGTTGGGATTAAGAGCGGCATTAAGAGGGGGGGTGAATTAGTGTAGCGGAAAACTTTTATTATTTCAAAAAACTTATTTCGATTAAAATGGATTCCGATGAAAATGGTTTTGATTCAATCTGTTTTGGAAAGAATTCAAACTTGAAAGCTTTTGTGAAAGTGTAAGAGAAGACTAAGGTGATTTGTAGTAATGTATATTGCATAAATGAAAAGTGTCGATTTCGTAAAGTCTTCATACAATTAAAGCCGATCTCGGAAGGTGTTTACTTGAAAGTGTATGTAAACATAGTTAAAGAACAGTAAGGAGGAGATGTAGTTTGCTATAAAAGAAAGTTGCTCAAAGTAAATGTAAACCAAGTTTTAGAGTGGTTCGATCAATGTGACCTACATCCACTTTCGAATTCCTCCTCCAATGAGGTCTCCGACATCCACTAAAGGCCTTCCTTCAATAGGTGAAGACCAACCTCTTTTACAGCGCTTTCTCCTTTTCACGGGTTTAGGAGAGAACCCTTACAAGTCTCACACCTCTCTTGAAAAATCTCAACACTTAGAAAGGGAGGAGGAGAACTCTAGCAGTTTTACAACTCTTTAACACTTCAAAGACTCAAGAATATATCAAGGTTTTGTGCCCTGTCATGCAGAAAAGGGTGGGGTATTTATGTTAGGATCGGGGTCGACACTAAGAGGGGGGGGTGAATTAGTGCAATGGTAAAAACTACGTCTTCAAAAAAACATCGTACGATTAAAACTATTTCTGACGTAAAACTGTTTCGTAAAGGTAATACTTTGAAAGCGTATGTAAACATAGTTAAAGAACAGTAAGGAGGAGAGGGAGTTTGCTATAAAAGAAAGTTGCTCAAAATAAATGCAAACCGAGTTTTAGAGTGGTTCGGTCGTCATGACCTACATCCACTTCTTCGATTCCTCTTCCATCAAAGCCACCAGCATCCACTATTAATCTTCCTTTAATAGGCAAAGATCAAGCTCCTTATTACACTCCTCTTCTCCTTTTCACGGGTTTAGGAGACAACCTTTACAAGCACTCACTCCTCTCTTACAGAATTCTAACACTTAGAGTGGAGGAGGGAATTTCTAAAGAGATTGCAGAAGTGTTTTCTCACTTTTTAATCCTCTATGCTTGTGTATTTTAACCAGGGATGAGAGGGGTATTTATAGGCTTTAAGTTGATTCAAACTTGGAGCCTAAAAACATCTCATCCCGGATTCCCCGGGCATAGGCTGTACCACCGCTTGCGTTGGGCGGTACCACCGCCCAGTGTCAGTTTGGCACTAACACTACCCTGGGCGGTACCACCACTTGAGGGACAGTGCTGGTGGCACCATCGCCCAGACTGGTGGTACCACTGCCTAGCACCTTGCCAGGGGCAGTACAATCGCCCAAACTGGCGGTACCACCGCCTAACACAGTCTCGAAGATTGTACCATGATGGTAAGACTTCTTGGGGCACTATTTGGGCCTCTCATTGGGCCCAACACAGTTCTTACATGGGCCTAGCTATCCCCTAATTGGGTTGGCCCAAATCCAAGCCCAATTACGTGCTAACTACAAAATCCTAAGACATTTTTCTAAGCTAAATAAGTCCATATGTCTGTTCTTCTAGTGAGCTTTTGGCGGCAATGTTCCGACATACTCCCCGCAAGCTCCTAGACTTCACGACGATTTTCTTGGCGAGTTTCGATGAGCTTCTTTGGCAAGCTCCGAGACTTCTTGGCTGGTTCCTCCAGAACTTCCGACGAATGTCCGGACTTCCGACGAACTCTCGAACTCTCAACGTGATCTCGATCTTGACCCCGAGACTTCATTTTGCTCCATGTCTTGCTATCGTAGTTAATCCTGCACATGTAAAACATACTTCGATCTAGAAAATTAATACTAAGCATTAATCAAGTTGTCTGGCATGTCATTGGTCCCTCGACACTTCGTCCGATTCTTCGGCGCATCGTCCTCTCTTGTGGCCTATTTCCCAATTGGCCAGTTGACTCCGCAACTCCGATATCCTTAGCGCAATATATGCTCTTCTTGGCCCAATACCTGAATCCACGGCCCGAAGCCTTCTATCGATACATCGACCGTTCCTCCGGCCCGACGTCCAATATCCTAACATGTTATCCTCCGGCACAACATGATTTTTCTTGCTTTAATTGTCTCATCCTGATTAAAGCATCCTGTATCATTCAAAATGTAGATTAAAATATAAACACAGTTATCAATTGGTTTCATCATCAAAATACAAGATTCAACAATCTCCCCCTTTTTTATGATGACAACCAATTGATGATGGAGTTAAACTTAACTCCTAGAGTTTAAACAAACTCCCCCTATCAATATGCCATATTGATAGAACCTTGAATTCAAGCTGAATTTAAGACATTGCAAATTTCATCTTGAATATTTTCAATACGTCATCATGCATAACATGATCATACTTCTCCCCCTTTGTCATCAACAAAAAGGAGAAGTCCAATTCTCATGTGTTTGGACAAAAAGTTCAAATCATTACATAAGAAACATCAAGTTTTATCATCATGCAATTTTGCTATCATCATAGATATGCAAGGTAGTTAGATAGCAAATTCTACAATATACAAGCTAGCAAATTATAGATGTTCAAGAAAGCAACACTTGCTTCTTGAAATATGCAAGTTGCAAGCTAGCAATTTTTTCTTCCTTTGCAATGTTTGAGCTAGCAATTTTGCTTTCATTGCAAAGTGCAAGTTAGCATATTTTATCTCCCCCTTTGTCATTGTCAAAAAGAAGGGAAGACCCTTTGCGTTAATTTCTAAATTATAACAAAGGTAAGTAATCATTGTTATTTCAAAATTTCATAATTGAGATAAACCTTTAATTCAAATTAAAGCAATTTTAATCATGATTCACATCATATACAATACATCACATTTATCATAATAAAAGGCATAAGTATTGCATGCATCATTCCAAATCATAAATATTTCACATCATGATGGTATCATTTTTGTCAAATTATATCCTACCATGCATGATCAAAACTTCTCCCCATTTTATCATTGTACATAAGAAAGAAGAAGGAAAGAACATAATGGTGTAAATTATTTCAATCATTTCAAGGCATTCATGTCATAAATACAAAGAAATCATGTCATCAAAGATAAGACCACTTGAATTACAAAAGACATGATTTATTTCAACAAATCTCCTTAATTTTTATAAATGTCAAAAAGAAATATAAGAGATCAAATATTATAGTATCTTGATTCTTGCATAAGAAATCTTAAGTCATAAATTTCAAAAAATCAAGATAAGTCTAATTCAAATTCAAATCGTCAAATCAAAATCATTTTCAAGATATTCATAAATAATAAACATAAATCATAAATATCAAGAGACATATTTAATTCTTTTTTAATAACTCAAATAGTGAAAGAAAGAATCATAGTAGACAATCTTGATTAATAAAAATATTTTCAAGTCAAAATTCTGAGAAATCAAGAGAAACCGTGATTCATTTTAACAAATCTCCTCTTAAATAAATAATGTAAAGAATTCTTAGGAAATCATGAAAAATCTTGATTCATATAAAAGATTTCATGAGAAATTATGATTTTGATAAAACTCATTCAAATTCATCAAATCATTTTCATAGTCCACAAAATTCATAAATAGATTCATGATTTTAAATCCAATAATATATTTTCCTTTTTATGTGATACATTTTAAGTGATTGATTTCATATAAGCATGCTCAAGTTTTTCCTACTTTAATTGTCTCATCTTGATCGAAGCATCTTGTGTCACTCAAAATGCAGATTAAAGCATAAACACAATTATCAATTGGTTTTATCATCAAAATACGAGATTCAACAATCTCCCCCTTTTTGATGATGACAACCAATTATTAACAGAATTAAACTTAACTCCCGGAGTTTAAACAAACTCCCCTATCAATATGTCATATTGATAGAAACTCTTAGATTTAAAAATCGAAGCAAACATGTCATGATAAAATCATGCATGTCATCAACATACTTCTCCCCCTTTATCATCAACAAAAAGGAGAAGTTCCAACTATCATGTGTTTTAGGAATTAAGTTCAAGTCATTGCATATTTCACATAATTTTCAAATTGATCATTATGCAACATAGCAATAATTAAATATGTGCAAGTTTAGCATGTTTGTTTTGCAATGTTCAAGCTAGCAAGTGTTTGAAAAGGAAAGCAAGTTTTGCAACATACAAGCTAGCAATAATTTAGAGTTGTGCAAGTTTGTAAATTTACTTTTCTTTACGATGTGCAAGATAGCATATTTTTATATTTTCTTGAGATTTCAAGATAGCAATTCTCGGTGATGTTCAAGATAGCAATTTCTTCTCTTTTGAGAAGCACAATTTTTGCTTTCTTCTTGAATTTTGCAAGCTAGCTATCTTGGTGATGTTCAAAATAGCAATTTCTTTCTTCTCTTTTGAGAAGTGCTATTTTTTGCTTCCTTTGCAAAGTTTGAGCTAGCAATTTTGCTTCCATTGCAAAGTATATGTTAGCATGATTTACTTTCCCTTTGTCATTGTCAAAAAAAAAGGGAATACCCTTTACATCAATTTTCAAATTATGACAAAAGTAAAATAACAAAGATGAAAAAATCAAGATGTGAGTATCAAAACAATTTTTCATCATGAATATTTTATCATTGCATGCATCAAAATAATATCATGAGTGTTTCATGCATAATACTAAATCATCATTTATAATTACATCAATATTCCAATCATTATTTCAATCTACACATCATGAGAACAATAAATTTACACTATAGACAATCTCATGTTTTATCATTCAAGCTAGCATATATTTTTGTTCTCTTTTGCAATTAGCAAGCTAACAATTTTCTTTTTCTTTTATAACAGTGATTCAATCATATCATGTGATAAACAAATCATAATTACAAAGGAGTATTGAATCATAAAGAAAATCAATTTATGCATAAGATGTTCCAAGCATCAAGGTACATTTTATCAAATTATGGGTATCAAAAAATCAAGAGAAAACAGTTTACGATTCATTTTAAAAAATATTCTCTTTGATAAAATGAGAGAATCATGATTAAAAATCTTGATTTACATAAAGTTTCAAAAACATAATTTTCAAGATCATGAATACTAAAGACCATGAACCATTATGATAAATCTCCTTTTAAATAGAAAACAATCTTGATTCATTCAATAGAAAATTCAAATTATAATTGTAAGAAATCAAGATAAAGCTCATTCAAATTCAAATCCACAAAATTATCAAAATCTCAACATTACTTTCAAAAGATTCAAAAAGACATAAACAACTTTATCAATCTCTTTGTGAAAAGTTGATAAGATAAAGAAATTTTAAAAAAATGCTTTTCTTTTTTTGTTTCAACTTATTGATTGATTTCATACATGCATGTTCTTTTCTTTTATGCCAAATCCATGCATCATTCATTAACGTCGAAAAAGAACTTTCAAAAGATCGCAAAGTTCGATAATCACAAAAATCATCAAGATCAATAAACCATAAATTACTTAAAAATCATCATACATAATTTTGAAATTTAAATTTATTAATCATGACCTCAAATTACATTATTTCATCAAGCATGATTTCATATTTTTAATTAGAATCATTTTGTTTGTTTATCATATGTAATTTTTATGATTATTTTCAAAATTACTAGCATGATAAGCATGATTCCTAATTTTTTGCATTTTCATTATATTATGTAATTTTCAAAGCATAATATTTATAAAAAAAAATACATCATGAAAAGCATCATGTAATTTCGAAATAAATTAAGGGGATTTTGATTACCTCATCGTTGAAAGTGGTTAAGGTGTAGTTTGCCACCTCGCCTTTCTTGAATTTCTCCTCGTCTTCGGAGGAGCTCGATTCATCCCAATTTTTGTTCTTCTTCTTGTATTCATAGCAAGTAGTTCCATTCTTTTTGTTTTTAAATTTTTATTTCATTAACTTTTTAAATTTCTTAGTGAGGAGTTCATGTTCACCATCACTTGAGCTTATGCTCGAGTGGTCTTCAAATGTTCTAAGTTCAAAATCCTTTCTATTCTTTGGAAGTTGGTTCTCATATTCTTTACGTGCATTAGATGTCATTTCATGGGTGATCAATGAACCAATTAGTTCTTCAATTGAAAAATTGTTCAAGTTCTTTAATTCTTGTATTGCCGTTATTTTTGAATCCCAAGTTTTAGAAAGTGATCTTAAGATCTTGGTAACGAGTTCAAAATCTGAAAAACTTTTACCAAGTCCTTTTAGACTATTGATGACATCCATAAAACGGGTGTATATGTCTCTAATAGTCTTGCTTGGATTCATTTGAAACAACTCAAAATCATGCATTAGAAAATTGACCTTTGAAACCTTAACACTACTTGTGCCTTCGTGTGTGGTTTCAAGAATGTGCCAAATATCAAAAGTCATTTCGTACAAAGAAATCCGATTAAATTTGTTTTTATCTAAGGCACAAATAAGGTATTCATAGCCTTTGCATTTAAAAAAAACGTCTTTTTCTCTAAATCATTCTAATTGTTCATTGGAAGAGAAGACATTTCAAATATATAGGAAATAATGAGTGAAATTTCATTTGTTATTAAAACTAATGATAAATAACACCAAGTTCTACTAAATGTGGACCATATAGGAAATATGTTACGTAAAGAGTTATCTTCAATTCTTTTCATGCAAATCTAAAAGCTTGTTTCTTTTACTAATTTTGCTATATTTGATAATAGTTTATATTACTTTGTATGCTTATTAAAATTTAGATATTGTTTCAAAATATTTTACTAATTGAATTAATTTTGTTCCTTAGCCATTACTATCAAAGAGGTTATAGCTAGACATGACATTAAATCATTCGATATAAAACCTTTTATCATTCCTCCTCTACATAATCCTGTGGTCCCTATTCACCTATAGGCTCATTGTCCTAATATCATAAATAATAAACTGTAATGCATTATGCATTGTCATTATTTTACTTCAAGATGAACTAAAAATTATTAAAATACATGTCTCTCAAATATTATCAATAAAATTGAAATGGTTAAATGTGAGCTTGTAGAAAAGATAACCCAAATGAAATTTCACTCATTATTTTAGTTCACTCCTTTTAATAATACATTATTCTAGTTTACTCCTTTTAACAATACATTATTAAAATTTATCTTTTTTAGGATTTGAGTAAAAGAATTAACATAAAAGCAAAGATAAATAATTGGAAATATTTTCAGGTTTATTATCCATAAATACAATATTGATAACATCATATTTTGATTTAAATTATCATGAAATAATATATATTTATTATAAAATATTATTATTCTGATATAAAATAATTAACAAAGGACTTGAATAAGTCAAGTTGATAATCAATACATCCATATTTTAATATTTTTAACTTGTACGAAGAGGATCATCAACTATATTGCTGAACACGGTGAATAAGATATTATTCAAATATAAAATTTTAATAGTGAGAATTTTCAATCCATATTTAGATTTATACATATTACAAGAATGCTAAATTGACAATATAAAAAATTAAGTTGGGTCTCTTTTCAGATAAGAATTCTATGTGTGGAGAGCTTTACACCATGCTTTATATACTTCATCTAAAGAAGAGCATAACATATTAAACTACTAAAGTATTAATTAGTAATTCACAAAGTAAACTTTAATTTCTCTTTTAGTTACTTTTATGCACTTGAAAGATATGAAATATTTTTTTAAAATTTAAATCTTAAGAGTGTTATATAAACTATAAGTATCATGTCAAAAGATGATAATATTCTTATAAAATATTTACTTTATGGATATAACAAGCATAGTTTATAAATTGTATGATGTCACGATTCTTTTTTTAACTTTTATACATTTTACTTTTTTCATTTTATACATTATTAGATACTACGGAAGTTGCTATAGTTTTCAGTTTACATGAAAAGTGTTGAAATAATATAGCCTTATGCATAAAATTTAATTGACCCTAATCTTTATATTACCTTAATCTTGTGATGAAAAATTCATCCATCTACACATTACTTCAATAATGTAAAATTTATTTTTTTACGAATAATGAAATGTTAGTCCATCACGTTTCGAAGACAACTTCTTATTGGCCTAACGATCTTCCTTTTTTTAATGACAATGCAATTTTTTGCACTAGCATATAAAAAGATTACTCCAACATCATCTTGAGAATTAAAATAGTTGGCTAAAATCTTATATTAGTAATAATATAGTTTCACTTGCTTAATATATTTGGAATAATATACGATCATGTATTAAGCATGTTTCGATGTTAAAACTTACTATTAATAACACCAAGTCGAAACATTTCTATAAAATGAAACTCTCAATACATTATAAGTTACCTATAATAAAATAATCTTAGATCATTAGAATTTGCTCATCTTAAAATTTAAGTGATTGAAATGTCAATGTTGGCTATATGATTGATTATTAAAATTCATCTTTGTTATTTAGCATGAGGGAAACAAATTAACACAAAATTAAAGATATTTTTTTATAAATATTTCTAACTTTGCCATGCTTATTTTAAATCATGATAACATCATACTATGACTCAAATTATCATGATATACTTGATGTTTATTTAAATGTTTTGTGCTTTTGATATAAAATAATGAACAAACATCTCCAATAAGTCAAATTGACAATAATTTCATATACATTTTGATATTTTTAACTTGTACGAAGAAGATCATCAACTAGGTTCATGAAGAAGGTGAACTAGATATTATTCAAATCATAATTTATAAGAGTGAGAATTTTTGCACCATATTTAGATTTTTAGAAATTACAAGAAAGTTGATCGTCAAAAAAATTAAGTTAGTTCTATTTTCAAATAAGATTTCTATGTGTGGAGTTTAGAACCATGCCTCGTGTAATTGATCACAAAAAGAGCATAAAATATTGGTTGACTAAAGGATTACTAGCCAATTTACAAAAGAGATGCTTATTCCTTTCTCAATTATATTTATGCACTTGAAGGATATGGAATAAAATTTTTTTCAACTTACCATACAACAATCTTATATTGTTACATAAAGTATAAGCATTATGTTAAAAGATGACATTATTTCTATAAAATATTTAATTAATAAATATAACAAGCATAGTGTATAAGGTCACAATTCTTTATTTAATTTATATAATTTCCCTTCTACCATGAAAAAGGTTATTGCATACAAAGAAAGTTAAAATATACAATGATAATTTCAGTTTCTAGACGACCATGGTTAGTTTCAAAAAACTAAAACCTTATGTATAACGTTTAATTGATCCTAATCTTTAAAGCAACTCACTCTTGTGATGAACAATTCATCCTTCAAGATATATTACTTCAATATTATAAATTTTTTTTATAAATAATCAAGTGTTAGCCCATCATGTTTCTAAGATAACTTCTCATTAGCCTGATGATCTTCCTCCTCTTAATAACAATGCAATTTTTTCTAGTAGCGTCTGATGAGCTTGCTCCAACATCATCTTTAGCATTCGAAGAGTTGGTAAAAATCTTAGGTCCGTAATAATAATTGTTTATTTGTTTATAGTATTTGAAATAACGTATGATCCAGCATTATTGTAGTTTTGATATTAAAACTAATGATAAATAACACCAAGTTCTACTGAATGTGGACCATATAGGAAATATGTTACGTGAAGAGTTATCTTCAATTCTTTTCATGCAAATCTAAAAGCTTATTTCTTTTACTAATTTTGCTATATTAGACAATAGTTTTTATTACTTCGTATGCTTGTTAAAATTTAGATCTTGTTTCAAAATATTTTACTAACTTAAACTAATTTTGTTCTTTAGCTATTGCTATCAAAGAGGCTATAGCTGGAGATGACATCAAATCATTCGATATAAAACCTTTTATTATTCCTCCTCTATATAATCCTATACACCCTATACACACATTATTGTAATAATGTGTGAAATGGTAGAAATGATGTGTATAAAAGTTGTATAACGAATTGTGACCTCATACAGTTTATAAACTATGCTTGTTATATCCATAAAATAAATATTTTATAAGAATAAAATTATATTTTAACATGATACTTATACTTTATATAACACTATTAAGATTATGGTTTGGCAAATTTAAATAATTATATTTCATATCTTTCAAGTGCCTAAATATAACTAAGAGAGGACTTAGCATTTACTTTATGAATTTGCAAGTAATTCCTTAGTCATTTAATAAGTTAAACTCTCCATGCATATAATTCTTATTTGAAAAGTGAACCAGCTTAGTTTTTTATGTGGTCAATTCAGTATTATTGTAATATGTGAAAATCTAAATGTGGAGTGAAGATTCTCACTATTACAATTTATGATTTGAATAATAACGTGTTCACCTTGCCTAAGAATAGAGTTGATGATCCTCTTTGTACAAGTTAAAAGTATTAAAATGTGAATGAATTAATTGTCAACTTGACTTGTTTGAGTCCTTTGTTGATTATTTTATATCAAAAGAATAAAATTTTATAATAAACATCTATTATCTCATGATAATTTAAATCAAAATATGATGTTATCATTATTGTATTTATAGTTTGCAAACCTAAAAATATTTGCAATTATTTATCTTTGCTTTTACGTTAATTCTTTTACTCATATTCTGAAAAAGATAAATTTTAATAATGGATTTTTAAAAGGAGTGAACTAAAAAGTCAAACATATTAAAAATCTAATATGTCACAAATGCATATAAATTTTATAAAAGCTTAGTTTTGCATACTCTAAGATTATAACCACTTAAAGTTCAGGATGATTGTATTTTAATGGTCCAATATAAGTTTATTATGGGCAACTAATATGGTATTTACATTTTCTTTTTATATGAATGTTTCAACTCATTACCAACTAGTGACTTGAAATTAACATTTTTTCATTTAACTCTAACGTTAGTTATTCATCATCAAAATATAAGAGCAAAGATTATTATTATATTTTAATGGAGTGAGGATTTTGTGTGTTGGTCTGTTTTTGTGGTGAAAATTGGAAATCTAACCCGCTCTAAAGAATTACCAATTTATGATGATAGATTATAAAATTAAATAATATTAAGAAATAATACATCATATTGGAACAATTATGCAATATAATGACATAACTATATTTAATATGCTAATATTTATATCCAACCTTCTTTTCAAGTAAACATAGAACCGTTTGTTATAATAATGCTTGTCATGGATGAAAGTTGATATTTGGAATTTCATTTAGGTTATTTTTTCTACAAGTTCACATTTAACCATTTTAATTTTATTGATAATATTAGAGAGATATGTATTTTAGTAATTTCAAGTTCACATCGAAGTAAAATAATGATAACACATAATGCATTAAAGTTTTTTTTATAATATTAAGAAAATAAGCCTAGAAGTGTATAGGGTGTATAGGATTATGTAGTGGAGGAATGATAAAAGATTTTATATCAACTGATTTGATGTCATCTCCAACTACAACCTCTTTGATAGCATTGTCGTTAAGAGGAGGAAGACCATCATGCTAATAAGTAGTTGTCTTATAAACATGATGGGCTAACATTTGATTATTTATAAAAGAAAATTTTCTAATATTACAGTAATATATCTTGATGAATGAATTGTTCATCAAAAGAGTGAGTTGCTTTAAAGATTTGGGTTAATTAAATATTATACATAAGGTTTTAGTCTTTTAAAATTGGCTATAGTCATTTAGAAACTGAAATCTTAATTGTATATTGTAACTTTCTTTATATGTAATAATGTATCTTAAGGTAAAAGTGAAATGTACATAAATTAAATAAAGAATTGTGACATTATAAAATTTATATACTATACTTTTTATATTTATTAATTAAATATTTTATAGAAATAATATCATCTTTTAACATAATGCTTATACTCTATATAACACTCTAAGATTATTGTATGGTAAGTTGACATAGAATCTATTCCATATCCTTCTAGTACATAAATATAACTGAGAGAGGAATAAGCATCTCTTTCATGAATTAGCTAGTAATTCTTTAGTCATCTAACACTTTATACTCTTTTTGGAATCGAGTATGTGCTAAGCTCTCTACAAATAGAAATCTTATTTGAAAATAGAACCAACTTAATTTTTTTGATGATAAATTTTTTATTCTTGGAAATTTTGAAAATTTAAACATGGTGCAAAAATTCTCACTCTTAGAATTTATGATTTGAACAATACATAATTCACCTTCTCCATGAACCTAGTTGATGATCCTCTTCGTACAAGTTAAAAATACAAAAATCTAGATGAAATTATTTTTAATTTGACTTATTTGAGACCTTTGTTCAATATTTTATATCAAAAACATAAAACTTTTCAATAAAAATCAAGTATGTCAAGAAAATTTGAGTCATAATATGATTTTGTCATGATTGTATACAAGCATAGCAAAGTTAAAAATATTTGTAAAATTATATCTATTGTTTTATGTTAATTTGTTTGCCCTCATGCTAAATAATAGCAAAGAATTTTAAAAATCAATTGTTTAAAGGAGTTACCTATAATGTCAAACATAATAAAAATCTAAGAAGATAAAATTGATATTTTATTAAAGTATTTTAAATATTTGTTTTGCCTACTTTGACATTACAACCACTTAAGTTTCAAGATGAGCATATTCTAATGCTCTAACACTATTATATTATTGACAACTTATAATGTATTAACAGTTTTTTTTTATAGGAATGTTTTGACTTGGTACATACTAGTAAATTGAAATTAGAATTTGTTCATTTAACTAGCGACTCAGTTATTCATTGTCAAAACCTATGAGCTAATTTTACTTTAATAGAGTAAGTGTTATGTACATTGGTTTGCATTTGTAGAGGAAATTGAAAATCTACCCCTATTACAAGAATTGTACATTCACAATAATAAACTATATAATTGAATAATATCGATAAAAATATCCATCTTGTTGAAAAATTTCTACAATATAATGATATAACTTGATTTAATGTAGTAATAGTGATGTCAAAACTTCTTTTCTTATAAACTTGAATGTTTCTATTTCTAGAAATAGAAAAAGAGTATTCTTTGATATAATATTACTTGTCATGACTATGGACAATCTATAATTACACAAAGTTGATATTTAGAATTTCATTTGGGAAATTTTTTCTTCAAATTAACATATAATCATATCAATTTTATCGATAGCCTTAGAGACTTTTATTTTATTATTTTTTATTCAATACATAGTAAGATAATGACAATGCATAATGCATTACAATTAATTTTTCATGATATTAGAAAAATTAGCTCAAGGAGATGTAAGGTGTACAGGAGTATAAAGAGAAGGTATGACTAAAGGTTTAATATCAACAGATTTGGTGTCATCTCCAACTATAGCCTCTTTTATAATAATGGATAAAAAATAAAATTGATTCATGTTAGAAAAATATTTTGAAATAAGATCTAAATTTTAGCAATCATACGATAGTATCTAAAATGTCGAATAATATAGCAAAATTAGTAAAAAAAAAAAGCTTTCTGGATGACACTAAAAGAACTAGACAATATTTCACAAACCACATATCTATATGGTCCACATTGAGGTGAACTTAGTATTATTAATCATAAGTTTTACCATCAAAACTACCATAATGTTTCATCGTATATTATTCTAAATATCATATGCAAGTGAATAATGATTATTACTAATGCAAGATTTTAGCCAACTAAGATCTTATAATGATCTTATTCACCTTGTTCAGCAATATAGTTGATGATCCTCTTTGTACAAATTAAAAATATTAAAATACGGATGTATTGATTATCAACTTAACTTGTTCGAATCCTTTGTTGATTATTTTACATCAGAAGAATAATATTTTACAATAAATATCTATTATCTCAAGATAATTAAAATCAAAATATGATGTTATCAATATTGTATTTATGGATAATAAACCTGAAAATATTTGCAATTATCTATCTTTGCTTTTATGTTAATTCTTTTACTCAAATCCTAAAAAAGATATATTTTAATAACGTATTGTTAAAAGGAGTGAACTGAAAAATCAAACATATTAAAAATCTAAAATGTCACAATTGTATAAAAATTTTATAAAACTTTAGTTTTGCCTACTCTAAGATTATAACCACTTAAAGTTTAGAATGAGTGTGTTTTAATGGTCCAATGCTAGTTTATCATGGGTAACTAAAAAGGTATTTATACTTTCTTTTTATTGCAATGTTCCAACTCATTGCCAACTAGTGACTTGAAATTAAAATTTTTTCTTTAACTATCGTTAATATTATTTATTATTAAAATATAGGAATTTAGAATATTGTTATAATATAATGGAGTGAGGATTTTGTGTCTTGGTCTACATTTGTAGAGGAAATTGGAACTCTAACCCACTCTCACGAATTGTCAATTTATGGTAATAGACTATATAATTAAATAATATTGAGAAATAATAAATTATATTGGAATAATTATGTAATATAATGACATAATAATATTTTATGTGGTAATAGTTATATCCAATCTTCTTTGCAAGAAAACATAGAACCGATTGTTATAATAATATTTTTCACGGATGAAAGTTAATATTTAAAATTTCATTTGGGCTATCTTTTCTACAAGCTCACATTTAACCTTTTCAATTTTATCGATAATATTTTAGAGACATGTATTTTAATAATTTTTAGTTCATCTCGAAGTAAAATAATGACAATGCATAATGCATTACAGTTTATTATTTATGATATTAAGACAATGAGCCTATAGGTGTATAAGGACTATAGGATTCTGTAGAGGAGGAATGATAAAAGGTTTTATATTGAATGATTTGATGTCATCTCTAGCTATAGCCTCTTTGATAGCAATGACCAAAAAGCAAAATTAATTCAATTAGTAAAATATTTTGAAATAAGATCTATATTTTAACAAGCATATGAAGCAATAAAAACTATTTTCAAATATAGCAAAATTAGTAAAAGAAACAAGCTTTTAGATTTGCATGAAAAGAATTGAAGAAAACTCTTCACGTAACATATTTCCAATATGGCCAACATTTAGTAGAATGTGGTGTTATTTATCATTAGTTTTAAAATCAAAACTAAAGTAATATTGAATCATACGCTATTTCAAATACTATAAACAAGTAAATAATAATTATTACTAACCTAAGATTTTTGCCAACTCTTCTAATGCTGAAGATGATGTTGGAGCAAGCTCATCAGACGCTATCAGGAAAAATTACATTGTCGTTAAGAGGAGGAAGACTATCAGACTAATGAGAAGTTGTCTTAAAAACATGATGGGCCAATACTTGATTATTTGTAAAAAAAAATTTACAATATTGAAGTAATATATTATGATGGATGAATTGTTCATCACAAGAGTGAGTTGCTTTAAAGATTAGGATCAACTAAACGTTATGCATAAGATTTTTGTTTTTTGAAACTAACTAAAGTCATCTAGATACTAAAATCTTCATTTTATATTGTAACTTTCTTTGTATGCAATAACATATCGTATAGTAGAAGTGAAATGTCTATAAATTAAATAAAGAATTATGACCTTATACACTATGCTTGTTATATTTATTAATTAAATATATTATAGAAATAATGTCATCTTTTAACATAATGTTTATACTTTATATAAAAATCTAAGATTGTTGTACAGTAAGTTGTAAAAAATATATTCCATATCCTTCAAGTGCAATAATATAATTGAGAGAGGAATAAACTTTATGCTAGTAATCCTTTAGTCATCCAATACTTTATGCTCTTTTTATGATAAATTACACGATGCATGGTTCTAAACGCTATACATAGAAATCTTATTTGAAAATAGAATAAATTTATTTTTTTGACGATCAACTTTCTTGTAATTTCTGAAAATCTAAACATGGTGCAAAAATTCTCACTCTTAGAAATTATGATTTGAATAATATCTAGTTTACCTTCTCCATGAACCTAGTTGATGATCCTCTTCATACAAGTTAAAAATATCAAAATCTAGAGGAAATTATTGTCAATTTGACTTATTGGAGATGTTTGTTCATTATTTTATATCAAACGCACAAAACATTTCAATAAACATCAAGTATATCATGATAATTTGATTCATAATATGATGTTATCATGACTTTAAACAAGCACGGCAAAGTTAGAAATATTTGTAAAAATATATCTTTCATTTTGTATTAATTTGTTTCCCTCATGCTAAATAACAAAGATGAATTTTAATAATTAATTTTATAAAGGTGTGAAGTAAAAAGTCAAACATAATTAAAATCTAAGAAGACAAATTTGATATTTTATTAAAATATCTTAAATGTTTGTTTTGCCAACATTGACATTCAATCAGTTAAATTTCAAGATAAGCCAATTCTAATGCTCTAAGATTATTTTATTATAGGTAACTTATAATGTATTGAGAGTTTCTTTTTATAAAAATGTTTCGACGTGATAAATGCTAGCGACTTGAACTGAGAATTTGTTCATTTAATTAGCGACTATGTTATTCATTATCAAAAACTAGTAGCTAATAATATAATTATACTTTAAAAGAGTTAGTGTTATGTATATTGGTTTGCATTTGTAGAGGAAATTGAAAATCTACCCCTATTACAAGAATTACACATTTAAAATAATAAACTATATAATTGAATAATATCGAAAAAAATATCCATATTGTTGGAAAATTTCTGCAACATAATGATATAACTTGATTTCATGTGATAATAGTGATGTCAAAACATCTTTTCTTATAAACTTGGTGTTATTAATCATAAGTTTTAACATCGAAACATGCATAATGCATGATCGTATATTATTCCTGTCACGCACCACCCGAATTATCACATTCAGGAGGTGTGACCCTGTCTAAAATCAATAATATTATAATTTCATCATCAATTCAATCCAGGATCCAATCTAACAATTTGAGAATACTAAGAATAATTCAAAATCAACATTCACAATTCATAAACCTATACGTTACATAAACCATAATCCACTTCACTCAAAGATTCGAGAAATCTAAAGGCAACTCAACTAAACATCAACCACAACACAAATCCATAATCATAGAAATATATACAATCACAAAAAAGAAATATATACAATCACAAAAAAGATAATTATTTACCATGAGTTCTTATCCTTATACAACTTAAACTTATCATTCCATACACATGAGCGGTCCTTTAAACTTTTACAACACATAAGTATCAACAGATCCTTAACATTACATCAGAAGTAAAGTTTACTATACAACAAAAACCATCATCCAACAAAATTAGCTCAAAAATCTTCTAGCCTTTCACTGCTTTAACCCAATTCTAGCTTTTCAGTGCGTGACAAGCTACCCTGAAAAATTTATATAGCAACGGGGTGACCATAAAGAGCTCAGCAAGTGTCTAACATATCCATGGCTATATAAGAAGTTCAAGCAGGCTTAGTATCAAGATACAAAAGTAGAAATACAAGTGTTCATTTGAAGTCATCTCATTTGATATAAAATCACAAAGGTTTACCTCGTTCAAAAATAAGCATTAGACATAACAATAGGAGAAAGGAAATTGGAGCATTTCATTGGCAAAAGAAGCATTTAGGCATGTATCAAATGGCGCATGAAGCATTTAGGTGCATACCAAAGGCGTAAGAGTGTTTGGGGGCATAATAATGACAAACAAAACACTTCAAAGTATAACAAGTGAACCGAATAATAAACACAAGCTATATGTCATTTTTGATGTAGCATGCATTCCATTTTTTTATCCAAAGCATAATATGAACTTATAAACAAAGCTTTGGATATCATATCAATAAACATAGAGGGCGCTGTGGGACCACATGCATAATGTGATTCATCCATTTCTGGATGACCACCAAGCATAAGTCTCCCACGTCTGGGAGCTCCATCCACCCACGTCTGAGTGAAGTCAATGGGGCCGGTAGAGCAATCGCGGGCTCTAAGCATAACTCCCTTTACCATTTCTGGCAAAAGTTCACAATATCCCACAAGACACCAGAGTACAAAAGGTAGTATGAACAATAACATTGACACATATCAGAAGCACACGCGGAAAAACGAAGATATGCATGTGCCTTTATCAAACAAGGAAATGCAAACAAAGCATTACATAATAAATTTCAGTTATACAATAATTTCAGGATGAACAATACAAGAACTTCAAAGGACTAATATAAAGCTCAATTGAAGAAGAATTTAGCAGAAATCATATTTCCAATAGGATGAAAATTGAATAGGCAAAACCCAACAAAGTTTTCAATTATGACAGAATTTGAATGGTATATTTTCTGAATTTTTTGAGTGACCAAATATGCTCCAAATCACTAAAAATATTTGTCATTGGAAAGCTATATCAATCTATTTTCTGATGAACTCAGATTTATAATTTTTTTGAGTTCTTGACAGGAAGTTACAACAAATAGAGTAAAGGAAGGTCAGAATTGATCATCCCTGTTTTGCAGACTTGATGGAATCAATTTAAACAGATGTTTCAGAAGGCAAACATACTTCAAAATTTCCAACTAGGTGTCAAAAGAAAGATATGTGAATCTAGTTTCCAAAGAAATAAGCTTTGTATAATTCAGAATTTTTTCTAGAGAGTTATGAGCAATTTAGTAACAGAATGTCAGAAATTTCAGTCCCTATTTTGCAGAATCTGTAGGGTTAATTAAAACAGAAGTCTTAGCAGGCATTTAAACTCCAAATCATTCAATCTTAGTGTCAAAATAAAGATATTTGAGTCTACTTTCAAATGGATTAGGATTTGCCTAAATCAGAGTTTAGTGCTAAAAGTTAGATCTAAAACAATGTATAGAAGTCAGATTACCGAAAAAATTTCAGATTCATGGCTTTGTATCAAAAGGAAAGAACGGTTTGGTACTAAGCTGAAATATTTTGAATTATGAAGTATTAAAAGGAAAACAGAGATTAGGAATTCTGTAGGAAGAGGTTAGATCACTTGCCTTAGATGAGTTTGATTCCCAAATATAGGGAGTTGATGCAAAACCTCAAACAAAGTTTCCTCTTCTTCTTCTCCTTCTTCTTCTTCTTCTTCTTCTTCTTCTCTTCTTCTTCTTCTCCTCAAACTAACGTTGGCTGAAAACTTTCTTTTTAATGGTGCCTTAAATTACTTAGGTTTGGCTCATGCTAAAATAGTGAGGTGGCAAGCATGCATGGGGGTTTAGGTGTCAACTTTAGAATAAATGCTAAGTGGCTCATCCTTGTTAATAACACATGTCCTCCATTTTATTTTATTTTATTTTTATTTACTCAATTCTAAATATTCTATAAATCATCTCAAACATTTAATATTTACTCTTAGGTCCTTAGCCATAAACTTTAATATAATATTATTTAATAAAAAAATTTATTAAATAATCCTCATATTTACAAACAAGCATTTACTAATAATTTTTTTTTTTTAAATGGGGGATGTTACACTCTCCCCTCCTTAAAAGAAAATTTAGTCCTCTAAATTTGTCATATCTCTTTGAGCGAAAAGATAAGGATAAACCAGATTTGTAGTCAAGGAATCCCCAACAGCAGTAGTTACGTGTAGCAAATAATCCAGTGGTTTAGGTTGAATGCCCAAGTGACAAGCAAAATATTGTGAAACAAAAGACAAGTTGGAGCCAGGATCAAACAAAACTTTTGCATTTCTATTAGAAACATGTAGAATACCTTCAACCACTGATTTAGAGGCTCTGGAATCTTGTTCTGTGATAGCATATACTCTATCATGGGCTGTCGGCTTAGGGAGTAGCGGCTCTTTCTTCTTATTTAGTGGGCAGTCTCTGACTTTATGATCTAACTTTCCATAGGCAAAACAGGCTCCAATCACCCGAAAACACTCACTAGTTTCATGATTACGTCCACATTTTGTACACGATAGAGTTCTTTGCGATGGAGTTCCTTCCTCAAATCTAGGTACCTTTACCTTCTCGTTACTTCTTTCTGCTTCATTTCCTCTCTTACTTTTACCAATAAACTTATCCTTTCTATTCTTGTCCTTGATTTCTTGGATCTCCTCCAAGTCTTTTTCAAGTATGAAAGCTCTTTCTACTACTTCAGTGTATACTTGGAGTTTTAAAGCTGATATCCGACTTCTTATTGCCGGCCTTAATCCTCTTTCAAATCTTCTTGCTTTCCTATATTCATCATCAATCATATGTGTGGCAAATCTAGAGAGCTCAGTGAATTTAGACTCATATTTGGCTACTGTCAAATTTCCCTGGATGAGATTCAGGAACTCCAATTCTTTCTGCTCTCTGATACAATCCAAAAAATATTTATCATTGAACTTTTCTGTAAATACCTTCCAAGTGATTGGCTCCTATCAAGCTTCAGAAATCCTATTCATGGTTCGCCACCAGTGCTCAGCCTCTCCTTCTAGCATGAAGGTAGCAAGAGAAACCTTCTTATCATCTAGGCAATTTAAAACATCAAATATTTTCTCCATCTGCATCATCCATTGTTCTGCTACCATTGGATCAGGCTCACCACTAAAACTGGGAGGACTAAGCTTCTTAAACTGTTCAATTCCCAACCCAGTCTGGTTTGAATTCCCAACTTCATCATTTCTTCCTTGTCGGACTTGTTATTGCATTACTTGTGTCATCGACTCTAGAGTTTTCATAATTCCACTCAATTGATCAGAAGTAGATGCAACAGGAGAACCAGATGACCTCGTCATCCTTGCTTCCTAAAAATAACAAAAGAAAACTTTTGATTAGTCTCTAAATAGAAATCACTAAACCTCAAAATTTATTACACATCTAGCATATCAAAATTCTTAGAAATCCTCAAATCATGCTCTGATACCAACTTTGTCACGCCCCACCCGAATTATCACATTCAGGAGGTGTGACCCTGTCTAAAATCAATAATATTATAATTTCATCATCAATTCAATCCAGGATCCAATCTAACAATTTGAGGATATTAAGAATCATTCAAAATCAACATTCACAATTCATAAACCTGTACGTTACATAAACCATAATCCACTTCACTCAAAGATTCGAGAAATCTAAAGGCAACTCAACTAAACATCAACCACAACACAAATCCATAATCATAGAAATATATATAATCACAAAAAAGATAATTATTTACCATTAGTTCTTATCCTTATACAACTTAAACTTACAATTCCATACACATGAGCGGTCCTTTAAACTTTTACAACACATAAGTATCAACAGATCCTTA